>NC_134477.1:49028490-49166484 GCF_964194025.1 Convolutriloba macropyga
CAACATCTCCCCATATATCAACTTGTAAACCCAACAGGTTCATGTGGTTGTATCTCAGAAAACAGTGAATTTTCACCATATTTTTGAAGCTAACGCGAAAGCCTGAAAATGTCTGATCTGGTTTACACACAGCCAAGAAAGTTTTAACTAGTCGACCTGACGTTTCTTTGATAGATCTCAGGGAAGGGATAAGTTGATTTTGACCCAAACAGTACACAATAGGGTGTTTTCGAGCAGTAGACAGCACATCAGTCCAGTTTCCAGTTTTTGAGGCAATCGCAATTCGTTCGCGGAACGCGTCACTTTTTCCTTTAAGTAAGGAAATTGCCTCAATTAATTGCAAAATAAGGCTTTTTCTATAAATTGGCTTCTTATGCAATTTGTATCTCTGGACCGCTGTCGTTTTCAAGACTTTTGCCAATGCGCTGATAGATATTTGTTTCTGATCAGCGTATTTAACAACATCATACCAAAATAAAGTATGTCCTCCTTGACGTATATTGTTCTATAATGGTTCCCTCTGCATTAGAATATCAACACTCTTTCTATAAACGGTTCTTAAGTTTGTCTTACTAGAGTTTTTTGATATTCTATTCATGTACGATCTCATGGGCGGCTGGGTAGGTGATTGAGCATTTGTTTGCATTGAAGCATGACTTTTAAGCAATACTGGATTGCTTACAACTCTATTAGGTTCGTTCACTGATTCTTGAGCTGTATTGGCAGAAACAGAAAGTAGTTGCAGAGCAGTTGTTTCTGATGCTGAAATGAGAGGAAAAAGCTGGTATCAGTTGATGCCCGATCAATAAAGACACAAAACTCCGTCTGTGTGATGTCCAAGATAAAACCAGGCATGTCCCCAACAATTAGGATGTGCATTAAACCACTGGAAACAAAAATATGTTGCTTTTTATCAATATCGGATGTCCTCAAGAGGTCCTCAATTCTTAAATTGGAGCCATTTAGAATTGTTTTTGCTGCAGATAAAATTTTCATTTTTTATGCTCTGGGGTTGAATCGGCTATTTCATCAATGAACCTAGCATTTAGGTGAAATTTTCCGTCTATAGAACGCAGATTTTTTTCTGTAGGAGCTTCTTAACTCCTCTTATTCGTCCATTAACAAGGTAAGATTGCACAGAGGTAAATTTCGGTGGAAAAACAACTATGAATTGATTACCGCTTTTTCTTGCTAAATTTGAGTTAATGAGTGCCTTTCAATTGTATTTGTTCAGTTTTAATGAGTTCTTTCCAATGAAGTTGTTAAAAGCAGTACTCAATAATTTTGCGTCTAATTACGAGCTTTCAGGTGTCAGGAACAATCCATCGATTTTTCTCCGGAAAATCCCTCAATTCTGCATCTGTTGTAGTTAACTCATTATGCCGCCATTTACAGGTGTCTATTAAATTTGGACACATTTACAGGTAGCGTCCAATTACAGATTTATAGAGAACTATTACCTTATCAACGAACCCCTTTATGTTCGGTTTAGTTTGCTCACAAATTCGAAAACCTCGCAAGTTGTGAAAAACCATTTTCCACGTGAACTGGTACCGTAAGCGTTTGAAAAATGAGGCAATGTCGTGTCATTTAACGGAACCCGAAATACATAATTGTGATTTGTTCTCAATTTTAAAGCGTCCCTTTACATGTTTGTAGGTGCGGGTGGTTGAATAGGTGGGAGAGGGAGACAATTAAACACAAAGTCCATAAAAAACAAGGTACCCTTGCAGACCCCCTCTTACATTACTGTCACAATTTGCCTCAAAATTGATCTTTAAAAAATACAACTTCGTTTTTGGGTCTATTCACAAGTTTACAAGCCTATTTATTTTTTCTGAAAAATCCCTCCATTTTGTTCTCTCTCTCTCTCTCTCTCTCTCTCTTCCTCTAAAATTATTTTCCTCTATTTTCACTATTAGTTTAGACACACTGCATCCATGTCAAAAAAGAAAAATTCCTCCGTTGAAGTTGGAGTTTGTCGAATTTTATTTTTTTTCCGAAAAATCCCTCCATTCTGCGCGCACTCCCTCTCTCTCCCTGCTTCCCTCCCTCTCTATCTTTCTCCCTCCCTATCTCTCTCTCTTCCTCTTTCTCTCTCTTTCTCCTCTCTATTAATAAATCACACAAATAATAAATTCATATATACACAATCTATGACAGTAGACATTAAGACATTAGGCATTAAAACATTCAGACATTTTGGTAGTTTTTTTGGTAGTTTTTTGATACAGAATAACTGATTACAGAATTGTCATTCCCTGTCATTAGAGTTAGAGTGATTAAAATTGGATTGGATTTGTGTGAGCATTTGATGTTTGACCATTTGATGTTTGTGTGACCACTTCACCAAGTGCTGCGAACAAGTGACCAGATGACCTGAAACAGTCCGGGGAACTACTTTGTCTTTGTTACTTGGTGTTATTTAAATCATTTTGAAGCTTTAAAAAGCTTCATTAAAATCTTAATTTTTTTTTAAATATTAAACCACTTTTGCATGCTCAAAATGAGCGCATTTAATTGGGCTCGAGTGTGGATTAGAGATACTTTTAATGCGAATAATAGATACCTAAATTGAGCGGAAACATGCTACAAGACTTTTAACCAACTTTTCGTTCCGAATGTTCTTTTGCAGAGCATTAAAACCACTTTTGCATGCTCAAAAGCCGCGCATTTAATTAGACTGAATTGCGGATTAGAGATACTTTGAATGCGAATAATAGATACCTTAATTGAGCGGAAACGTACTACCAGAATTGTTACCTAGTCTTCGCGCCGAATTTTTTTTTATTTCGCAAAATTGGCGGAACCCCTTTTGTGAAAAGTAAGATACAAAGGATGTCATCTGATTTCGTTCATTATATTTAACGAGCCGATTTTACTAAGGCTGAAATTTTGGGTTCACCTCTGCACTGTAATGCGTTGTCCAGTTGTTCTCATGGCATCCGCTTGTGGAACATTTTGACTATTTGTTGACGGTCTGGTTTTTCAGAAAACTTTCTCAAGTCAAAGCAATCACAAATGTCTCTTTTTATACGTAGAAACATTTTCAAACTGTTATAACTGAAACAGTTTCAGCCTCGTCAAAAAAATCGTCATTCCATGGTGTTTAAAACTGAGTATCAAAGAAAAATCGCGTAAGTTAAAAATTTTCGCTGTAGGATTAAAACTATTATTTATAGGTTCTGTAATTTTTGAAGATAGCGTAAGAAAAACATAAACACCCGGGCAGAGGTGTACACCCGTATTCCACCGTTATTAAGCGAGAATAAGGGTATAAGGCCAGTACCACTCTTAATTAGCTGAGATAAGAGTGTAAGAGTGTAATTTTGAGAAAATGACACATTTATGTACACTGTTTACACTCTTATTACACTTTGAAAAATACACTATAATTACACTCTTTATTCCACTCTTTACTACACTCTTGAGCGAACTAGGTGAAGAAAATCTGGAACTTAATGAAAAACTTTTGTTAATAGCATTTCGAAAAAGACAAGTTGGTAAGTCTATTTTAGCCCGTTTTGGTGCCCTGATAATGAACTTAAAGCCAATAATTTGATTTGAATACGGAATTTCCAATTAGTTGAAGAAAATGTCGAACTTCATTCGAAACGTTTGTTAACAACTTTTTGAAAAAGACGAGTTGAGGAGTCTTTACTAGCCCGTTTTGTTGCCCCGATAATGCACTTTTGAAAATCGTGTAGAAATAAAAGCCAATAACCTGTTTCTATACGGACTTTTAATTAAACCTCCAATTAGGTGAAGAAATTGTCGAACTTCATTAAAAACGTTTGTTAACAACTTTTTGAAAAAGACGAGTTGAGAAGTCTATATTAGACCGTTCTGTTGTCCCGATAGAGCACTTTTTGAAATTGTTTAGAAATAAAAGCCAGTAGATTGATTTGTATACGGATTTTTAATGAAATCTCCAATTAGGTGAAGATAATGTCGAAATTCTTTAAAAACGTTTGTCAACAACTTTTTGAAAAAGACAATTTGAGAAGTCTATATTAGCCCGTTTTGTTGCCCCGATAATGAATTTTTTGAAATTGTGTAGAAATAAAAGCCAATAGTTTGATTTGTATACGGAATTTTAAAGAAATCTTCAATTAGGTGAAGAAAATGTTGAACTTCATTAAAAACGTTTGTTAACAACTTTTTGAAAAAAAAAACGAGTTTAGAAGCCTATATTAGCCCGTTTTGTTGCCGTGATAACGTGCTTTATATTTTTTTGTTTACAATTAAAAGCTAATGTTTCGATTTGTTTAAAAAAATTTAATGAACCGTCGAATTAAATGAAGAAAATGTCGAGTTTCATGAAAAACCTCTGTTAATAACTTTTTGAAGAAGACCAGTTGGAAAGTCTATGTTAGCCCATTTTGTTGCCGTGATAACGTACTTTATGAGTTTGTGTAGAATTAAGTGCTAATATTTTGATTTGTTTAAAAAATTTTAACGAACCGTCGAATTAAGGAAGAAAATGTAGAATTTCATGAAAAACCTCTGTTAATTACTTTTTGAAGAAGACGAGTTGGATAGTCTATGTTAGCCCATGTTGTTGCCATGATAACGTACTTTATATACTTTATTAGTTTGTGTAGAAGTAAAATGCCAATACTTTGATTTCTTCACAAAATTTTAATGAACTGTCGAATTAAGTGAAGAAACTGTCGAACTTCATGAAAAACGTCTGGTAATAACTTTTTGAAGAAGACGAGATGAAAATCCTAGTTTAGCCCATTTTGTTGCCGTGATAACTTCGTTTATGAGTTTGTGTAGAAGTAATTGCTAATATTTTGATTTGTTCACAAAATTTTAATGAACCTTCGAAATAGGTGAAGAAAATGTCGAACTTAATGATAAACCTCTGTTAATAACTTTTTTAAGAAGACGAGTTAGAAAGTTTATATCAGCCCATTTTGCAGCCCTGATAACGTAGTTAATGAGTATACGTAGAATTAAATGCCAATTTTTTATTTGTTTAAAAAATTTTAATGAACCTTCGAACTATGTGAAGAAAATGTCGAAATTCATGAAAAACGTCTGTTAACAACTTTTTGAAAAAGACGAGTTGAGGAGTCTTTACTAGCCCGTTTTGTTGCCCCGATAATGCACTTTTGAAAATCGTGTAGAAAAAAAAGCCAATAACCTGTTTCTATACGGACTTTTAATGAAATCTCCAATTAGGTGAAGAAATTGTCGAACTTCATTAAAAACGTTTGTTAACAACTTTTTGAAAAAGACGAGTTGAGAAGTTTATATTAGACCGTTCTGTTGTCCCGTTAGAGCAGTTTTTGAAATTGTGTATAAATAAAAGCCAGTAGATTGATTTGTATACGGATTTTTAATGTAATCTCCAATTAGGTGAAGAAAATGTCGAACTTCTTTAAAAACGTTTGTCAACAACTTTTTGAAAAAGACAAGTTGAGAAGTCTATATCAGCCCGTTTTGTTGCCTCGATAATGAATTTTTGGAAATTGTGTAGAACTAAAAGCCAATAGTTTGATTTGTATACGGAATTTTAATGAAATCTCCAATTAGGTGTAGAAAATATCGAACTTAATTATAAAAGTTTGTTAACAATTTTTAAAAAAGACGAGTTGAGAAGTCTATATTAGACCGTTTTGTTGCCCCACTCATGCAATTTTTGGAATTATGTAGAAAAAAAAGCCAATAGTTTGATTTGTGTACGGAATTTTAAAGAAATCTCCAATTAAGTGAAGAAAATTTCGAACTCCCTTAAAAACGTTTGTTAACAACTTTTTGAAAAAAAAAACGAGTTTAGAAGCCTATATTAGCCCGTTTTGTTACTGTGATAACGTGCTTTATAAGTTTTTGTGTACAATTAAAAGCTAATGTTTCGATTTGGTTAAAAAATTTTAATGAACCGTCGAATTAAATGAAGAAAATGGCGAGTTTCATGAAAAACCTCTGTTAATAACTTTTTGAAAAAGACCAGTTAGAAAGTCTATGTTAGCCCATTTTGTTGCCGTGATAACGTACTTTATGACTTTGTGTAGAATTAAGTGCTAATATTTTGATTTGTTTAAAAAATTTTAACGAACCGTCGAATTAAGGAAGAAAATGTAGAATTTCATGAAAAACCTCTGTTAATTACTTTTTGAAGAAGACGAGTTGGAAAGTCTATGTTAGCCCATTTTGTTGCCATGATAACGTACTTTATATACTTTATTAGTTTGTGTAGAAGTAAATGCCAATACTTTGATGGAAAGTCTATGTTTTGATTTGTTTAAAAAATTTTAACGAACCGTCGAATTAAGGAAGAAAATGTAGAATTTCATGAAAAACCTCTGTTAATTACTTTTTGAAGAAGACGAGTTGGAAAGTCTATGTTAGCCCATGTTGTTGCCATGATAACGTACTTTATATACTTTGTTAGTTTGTGTAGAAGTAAATGCCAATACTTTGATTTCTTCACAAAATTTTAATGAACCGTCGAATTACGTGAAGAAACTGTCGAACTTCATGAAAAACCTCTGTTAATAACTTTTTGAAGAAGACGAGATGGAAAGTCTATGTTAGTCCATGTTGTTGCCATGATAACGTACTTTAAATACTTTATTAGTTTGTGTAGAAGTAGAATGCCAATACTTTGATTTCTTCACAAAATTTTAATGAACCGTCGAATTACGTGAAGAAACTGTCGAACTTCATGAAAAACCTCTGTTAATAACTTTTTGAAGAAGACCAGTTGGAAAGTCTATGTTAGCCCATTTTGTTGCCGTGATAACGTACTTTATGAGTTTGTGTAGAATTAAATGTCAATAATTCGATTTAATTAAAAAATTTCAACGAACCGTCGAATTAAGGGAAGAAAATGTGGAGTTTCATGAAAAACCTCTGTTAATTACTTTTTGAAGAAGACGAGTTGGAAAGTCTATGTTAGTCCATGTTGTTGCCATGATAACGTACTTTAAATACTTTATTAGTTTGTGTAGAAGTAGAATGCCAATATTTTGATTTCTTCACAAAATTTTAATGAACTGTCGCATTAAGTGAAGAAACTGTCGAACTTCATGAAAAACGTCTGGTAATAAGTTTTTGAAGAAGACGAGATGAAAAGTTTAGGTTAGCCCATTTTGTTGCCGTGATAACTTAGTTTATGAGTTTGTGTAGAAGTAATTGCTAATATTTTGATTTGTTCACAAAATTTTAATGAACCTTCGAAATATGTGAAGAAAATGTCGAACTTCATGAAAAACGTCTGTTAAAATCTTTTAGAAAAAGACAAGTGAGAAAGTCTATGTCAGCCCATTTTGCTGCCGTGATTACGTACTTTATGAGTATACGTAGAATTAAATGCCAATATTTTAATTTGTTAAAAAAGATTTTAATGAACCGTCGAATTAAGTGAAGAAAATGTCGAACTTCATGAAAAACAATTGTTAATAACATTTGAAGAAGACGAAATAGAAAACCTATATTGGCTCGTTTTGTTACCGTGATAATGTACTTTTAGAATATATATAGATCTCTTTTCGATTTTTTTATTTGTATTTGAAATTTTTGAAAAATTAGCTACTTAGGTGCCAAAAATTGGGAATTTTTGTGGTACTTTGACTAAATTGACCTTTTTTTAAGACAAAACATACAAGTATTTGGTATCATAATAAAAAAGAACTCACGCTTCCAACGGCTATATAATTATATTTTTGTAGAAATGTGAAACAAGAGAATACGAGAGCAATTTAGAGACCGGAATCAGGGTCGATTTTCGCAAAATTTTCAAATTTTCAAAGTCGTTTATTTTAATAACTTTTTCCTCAAAAATCGCTTTTACAACTATGTTATATCTTTTTTTTGCTCATTTAAAACTCTTTATGAATATATTGGGGTCAAAAAGAATCGATCCACTTTCATGACCCAATTTTTCGATTTCCCAAATTTTTATTGATAAGGAGCCAATTTCACTCAGAAGGGCAAAAATCCAGTTTTGATTCCCGTATTTTTGTAACTTTTTTAACCTTATATCAAAGCCCCAGTTCATGCTGATTCCAAAACATATTCATTTTTTAAGTTTGGTTCAGTAGTTTTTGAGATATAAGCCTTTTTCTGACACATACCATAGGCCCAGTCCCAACCAGCGCCCAACAACCCCTCCCCCCACCCCAACCCCCCCCCCCAATACCCCCTCAGTTGCAAACTTTTTTTATTTATCTCAATACACTGTCCAGCTAGAGATATTCTCGAATATTTTTTTTTACCACTTTCTAATTTACTGCACCTTTATACCGGCTAACTGACATGAGATAGTGAAATTTTCGTTCACAACTTCCTTCTGGACACGTGACATGCTTTTGCGGGCGCTGTCAGGTCAATTAACAGCAGCGAGCAGCTCATCGAATGCGTCTTTACCTCCTCGAGGTAAGCATGTATAAAGATGACGCAAGAGAAGTAGTATGAGTTGAGTGTCGAGAATTCGTCGAGTCGGCACGTTGAAATCAATCTCGTCGGGCAGCAGCACAGATCGTCGGGTAGCAACCCATTGTCTGGCAGCAGCCCAGATCGTCGCGACCAATCGCGGAACGACCCATAGAAAAATTATATCGTTGGAAAGCTCTCGTCAAGGCGAATTCGATAGGCTATATGCCAGTACACAATACGCGCTTCATACTATATCTGTACTACTAAACTATTGGTGGGAAGTTTCTAATGTAGTGTATTAGTCGCTAAGCGTTTATAATTTGTGTATAGCTTTAGATTTTGTTGTTGAAAACCAGGACCGTAAGCGAATCGGCAGATCTTATGCTTCCGCTAATGCACCTCCCAAAAAAGCCCTCAAGCCGCTTTTTGCAGAAAACCAAGTCCTTGGCAGGGTAACAAAGTTTCAATCCCACGGGAGGAACGCTGGGTTCATTTTTAACAATTTCGTTGGTGAAAGAGTGCATACTGCAATAGTAGGGGACTCAATCTTCGATAGTGTTTGTATCAGGAACTGCGTCACTTATTCACTGTCAGTCGGACGAGTCGAACAATTTCATCTGTTACTCGATACCCTCTATGTATATAAGAATGTCAACTTATCTGTTGGTGGCAACAATTTGCCAAATTAGAGTGAACCCGGGATGATCCATCAGTTGTTGTTGATAAACTGAGAAGTTTGTACACTGCCATCAGGGGCTTTGAAAATCGTCCAAAAGTTATAGTGTGCTCAGTATTGAAAAAGAATTGCAGCCATTGGAATATCCAACAATTCAATGCGGTGCTAAGGCACTCGGAGCTGCCCTTCTTTAAACTTCATCAAGAAGTTTACAAAAGAAATTTGTTTCTGAGTGACCGTGTCCACCTTCTTTTGAAAGGTAGAAAAGCATTGGTTTGTGCAATGAATTTTGTTGTGAGAGAATATCAGCTGCACTAATTTGATTGACTCTTGTTTTCGTTGTTTGTGTTCGTGCAGCAATTTCATTCAATTTGTTTCATTATATCTTTTTGTTTGTTGATACCTAACTACTGGTACAATTCTTTTCGCAATTTCTTGTGTATACTCATCGAGGTTAATTCATCGTCTCACCTCCATTTTTTCTTCGAGCATCTGTTAATTTAATCGCTTGCTGAAGCCCTGAAAAGTGAGATAATTTTGATGTGGCTTTAAGTTAGGATTCTAGCAGCTTCACCAGGTACAATAGTTTCGATTTCTAGGTTCGTGTTTGCGGGTTTTTCTGCCTGCATCGCTATGTCCACTCAGCGGATTCTCTCCGGTTGGCCCGGTACAAAGATTCAAATTACAGGCTCGTGTTTGCGGATTTCCCTGCCTGCATCGCTATGTCCTCTCAGCGGATTTGATCCGCTTTGCCCAGTACAAGTCGATTCAAATTTTAGGCTCGTGTTTGCAGGTGTCTCTGCGTGCATCGCTATCTCCACTCTGCGGTTTCTATCCGCTTCGCCCATTACAGACAGATTGATTAATTAGGCTCGTGTTTGCGGGTGTTTCTGCGTGCATCGTTATATCCTCTCAGCGGATTTTATCTCTTTCGCCCGGTACAAGTAGACTCAAATTTTAGGCTCGTGTTTGCGGTTGTCTCTGCCTGCACAGCTATGTCCACTCAGCGGTTTCTATCCGCTTCGCCCGTTTCAGAAAGATTCATTAGTTAGGCTCGTGTTTGCGGGTGTTTCTGCCTGCATCGTTATGTCCTCTCAGTGGATTTTATCCGCTTCACCCGGTACAAGTAGACTCAAATTTTAGGCTCGTGTTTGCGGTTGTCTCTGCCTGCATCGCTATGTCCAATCAGCGGATTCTATCCGCTTCGCCTGTTACAAAGATTCATTATTTGGCTCGTGTTTGTGGGTGTTACTGCTAGCATCGTTTTGTCCTCTCAGCGGATTTTATCCGCTTCGCCGCTAAAATTAGATTCAAATTTTAGGCTCGTGTTTGCGGTTGTCTCTGACTGCATCACTATGTCCACTCAGCGGTTTCTATCCGCTTCGCCTGTTACAAACAGATTCATTAATTAGGCTCGTGTTGTGGGTGTTGCTGCCTGCATCGTTTTGTCCTCTCAGCGGATTTTATCCGCTTCGCCCGGTACAATTAGATTCAAATATTAGGCTCGTGTTTGCGGGTGTCTCTGCCTGAATCGGTATGTCCACTCAGCGGTTTCTATCCGCTTCGCCCGTTTCAGACAGATTCATTAATTAGGCTCGTGTTTGCGGGTGTTTCTGCCTGCATCGTTATGTCCTCTCAGTGGATTTTATCCGCTTCACCCGGTACAAGTAGACTCAAATTTTAGGCTCGTGTTTTCGGTTGTCTCTGCCTGCATCGCTATGTCCACTCAGCGGATTCTATCCGCTTCGCCTGTTACAAACAGATTCATTAATTAGGCTCGTGTTTGTGGGTGTTACTTCCTGCATCGTTTTATCCTCTCAGCGGATTCTATCCGCTTCGACCAGTAAAAATAGATTAAAATTTATTTAGCTTCATGTTTGCGGGTGTTTCTGCCTGCATCCTTATTTCTACTCGGCGGATTTTATCCGCTGCGCGCGCTAAAAATAGATTCAATAATTAGGCTCGAATTTGCGGTTGACTTTGGTTTTTGAAAATTAGTTTGTTCTTTCGAGGTTTTCTCCTGTTGACCATAAATTAAGTGAGAATTAAGTTAGTCCTTGGTTTAATTTAGTTCACTTTTGGTGGTTGAATTCAAATGACATTGTTACCAAATCTATATTTTGTAACAAGAATTTTTGTTAATGAGACTCGTTCAGCTAACGGTCTAAATCGTTTACTATTAATTCTAGAGATGCCTTTGAAAATTGAGTTCGTGTTCCTTACGGAAGATTGCCAAGTTTTAAAATTGAATTTGTTTGATCCTCGGTGGCAAATGAATGAGGGTATGAATATAAATGATGACGATAAAACATCGCTAATGATTGATGGCTCTGAGGTTGATTGCGTTCTACTGAAGCATGGTCCACCAGGTGCGATGGACGTGGAGTTCAGAAAAATCAAGAAACTTATGGTGCGTTTGCGGACCAGTGTATTGGTGATTAGGACGTTACCCCACGTAAGGGAGCGCGCTGAGCTGGCAATATTTGACACCAATTCAGAGTTTTGGACCTGAAAGTCCCAGGGTTCTGGTTAGATCTGTTGCTTTCTTTTCTTTGCATCTTGAAATATTGATCAATTTTATAAACGGTGTAAAGATAAAATAATTCTTTTTGCAACGTGTTAGGACTTTGTTCATCGAGTTTTTGCTGTTGTATCTTGGCCTGCAAAAGCAGAATTTTTGGTTAGTTTGATTTCTCTCCAATGTCGGTTATGCTGACCTGTTTAGAAGTGCTCAAATCATGCAAGGATTGTGGAAGTCATAAACGAAGACAAACGTATGATCAGTGAACTTCTTCGAGTCTATAAGAAAACAGTACAGGATTGCAATAAAAAATTAGAAAGCCAGCTACAACATTTCAAAGAGTTGAGAGTATATGATTTTTCACTGGTTTTGTACAAGTTTTCGCTCAAAAGCACTTCACAAATGTTCAACTTTAATCTTCAAATATGCTTTTCAAATATATTTGGCTGTTGAGATCTGGAAGTTATTTTGATGTATGTTGTTTTCTGGATGAAATCAATTTCTTATAGAGTTTTTTGACTTTTAGAAAAAACTCAAGAAATTAGATGACTCTGTGGACAAGGAGACCAGTGAAGTGCTACCTAGTTTCTATGAAGACGTTCACATTGACAATATTCCTGTACCCTCAACTCTCGATGAGTTCGGAAGGGTGCTAAGAACAGCATTTTGGTAAGAAAGGGGTCTTCAGCGGAAAATAATTTCTCCATCGAGAGAGAGCGAGGTGCAGAAACCCGTATCTCTGAAAAGATCTAAGCTTTTTAAAGGTATTTGCAAGTACTGTTTTTCAAGAAACTTAAATTTTTTAGTATGACTTACCTCAATAAAGTTGCAGACCCTAAACGCTCATCACGGCAAAAAGTGGTTACGGAACTTTTAGCAGCTTTCGAAGTTTTTGAAAAATTGGATTTAATTGGTTTTCTCTGTCTTCCTTAAACGAAGAGCTGAAATTGTTAAGGTTTTTTGTATGTTCAAGGGCTTGTGAAGAAGCATTTCCCCCTCGTCTGAGGCCTGAGGCTTACAACGACATCCGTTGGTCTGCGATTATGTCGGATATGGAGGAAGTGCAGTACAAGAAAATGAAATGTGACCTATTCTGGTGCGCACAAATGAAAGAAAAGGCAATGGCTGAGAGAAACAAATGGCTGAGAGAGACAAAAAAGCGACAGAATGAAGAGTCTGGCGGTCAAAATTTAAGCAATGCACAAATTGATGAGAGTGATTCTGAGCCATGAAATGCTGAATAAAGCCCTTAAAGTCTTTGTTACCATCTTCCATTTGGTTTGATGACTTGATATTTTGTTCTGTTATTAGACTTTGATTAATAGCCGCGAAGCATTAGCTGAGGCTGTTTTTGTCCTTCTCTTGGTTTTTTTCGCGAGCTTTTAGTGTAGCGAGTATTTTGTGGTCACACATGATTTTCCTCGATTTTCCACAAATGACTTCCTCGTTATTAAATTGACTTTTCTTAACTTCAAAGTGATAAGGTAAAGTGAGTGAATGACACTCTACTTGAAGTTTACTATAGAGCAGCTAATAGCAGGAGCAGTAAATTACACAGATACATAATTAAAATCTAACATGTTTCGTTTTTCTTTTGTTTTTTGAATTTTGGATTGACTCTAAATGCAGAAAACATTACTATTCCATCTAATGGCCACCTTAGATTTTTAGATTGATTATACTTGACTCATTGTTCGTTTATTCTTCAAACTCTTAGTATTCTGTTTCAATTTCAGCACTTTGACACTGAAAAAACGAAAGTGGTTAAAGAGTTAAAATTTAGATTGATTCCAAACATTTTGAAATTTTTGCTTTCTCTATTTCGTTGCAATCGAACGTAGTAAAATTGAAAAGTTTTTAGTTTGTTGAAAATGAAACCAACTTCGAGAACTGATTGCAAGAAAAGCATCAACCTATTTGACTCGGAGGTCGAAAGAGAAGACAGTTTTCGATCGAGTATTTTAGCAAACAACACAGCGTGGCTCTTCGTTGACAAAGAGCTGATTTTGATTACTGTAAGTTGCTTTAAATGGCCCCCCAAGACTAAGCCATCTGAAATGCTAAGTTTAATCAAAGCTGATAGGTTCGACCTGCGATTCAAAGATAGAAAAGTGCCCTGTCGTTTGTTGGTAAAAGGAAACCTGAAAAAAGTTGAGGAACTCATGAAAAACTATAAGCGGTAAATAGATGCAGGTAAACGGCCGTCTGAATTGCGAAAAACTGTGCTTGCTACTCCTCAGGCACCTGTTGTTGATGAGGTTGATTTCTTGTGTCAAGGACGTGCACCCGTGATGAACAGTGCGGTAGTCTCTTGTGGTAAACCAGCTGGCGTTGAAAAGTCAAACGCCTCCAATTCTGCGTCATCTCAGCCAGTCATTTCAGCAAAGAAAACGAACAATATGGTAAAGTGTGACTCTTTTTTTAATTAATTACAAATGGCATCCTAGAGAGTGTTAAGCGCATCTTTGAAATTGTCGAAAACTATGAGGGACTGGCTAACGGTAGAAGGGCAAACTGATAAATGTCGTTGCTGTGCTTTGAAATATTTGCTCCTTTTTTAGCCTGATCCCGGTCTTTCTCAACCTTCTACTTCTGCGACCACCAGCTCAAATTGCCGTCTTCTCCAGGAACACCTATATGGGCATGTTGTAGAGATGAATGGTTGGATGAAAGTTTTTGAGGAGCTGAAGAAAGGGGACGAAAAAAGACGGGCAAACATATGCTTAGGAATTGACGCTAAGGTACCCCATCGCTCATTTAATTTTTTGCTGCTTTTTATGAAATGAACATTACTTCCTAGCCTTTTCAAAAGATCTCAAACTCTCAAACATCACAGAAGCTTTAGTTCTTGTGAATAAAATGCACAGGGTTCGTTACATGTAACTGTTTAGGATACTCAATGGAAAGAAACTCGCCTTTTGGTTATTCATGGGTTGCAAAGTATCGATTATTGTCCTTCGCGGAGCGCAGGTAGCACAGCAGTCACGCACAACGTTGAAAACATTATGACGATTCACGCTGATGTCGGAAAGCTGGGTAGAGCAATATTTGAGAAGCTGTTTCTGGAAAATGAGCGTGGAAATTTCATTCTGGCGCCAAAAAGACATGAGGCTGATCGTAGAATTGAAGCTCCCAGTAAAATTCTCGACAAGTTTACGAGTATTTTTTAAAATTAGACATGAAACCTTCCTTTCCATTAGCATTTTAAAAAAGTCCCTCTTGCGCGTTATTAGCATTTTAAAAAGATCCCTCCTGCGCGTTAAAATTTTAAACCTGCAAAAACCAGCACTTCAATACAAGAGGTAATCGGCATAAAAGTTTATAAGAGATTGTTTTCTTGCTTTCAGAGGTTGTGCAGCAGAAGTACCCTGATACTCCTGGGCTCGCTTTTGAGAAAGCTAGAAAATCGGCGTAGCAATACGGCAAGGATTGCCGAGGTTGACATTCCAGCTTAGAAGAAAATTAGTGAGGATTCTGCCTGAAACGCGAGCATTTTGCCTGAAAATGTCCATTTTCACTAAGGAGTGCTGTTTTACCTTTTAATTGATCTCGAACGAACTTCGTAGCAATTATTGTAAACGTTTTGGTCTTTATGTAAAACTTTCGCTTGAACTTTTTGATTTTTTGAGTGACTTTTACGCCCTTGATTTTCTGCGTTTCAAGTGATCATAATTTTTCTCATTCATATTTTCAAGTTGCTAAATTCAATTGGCGGCAATTTAGTACTGAAAGTCAAATGATAAGTGCGCCAAAATCGATGTCAATTTTTCACTTTAAAATTTTAAAGCTGTATTTATTAACCTCTAATGATCAGGCTGCAATTTGTAATTGATAAGAGCTCTCTCTCTCTAGTCGTTCAAGAGCAATTCTCCCGACGTTAGTCGGTTTTGTTTAGTGAACTTGAACTAACCATTTGTAACTTTTTTATATAGTCTCCCGACGTTAGTCGGTTATGTTTTGTGAACTTGAACCAACTTTTTGTAACTTTCATAGATCGCTATTTTGCTGTTTGCCAGCGTATGAAAGTTTGTACTGTCTAATGATCCTGACTTAAACAGTTAATTAAAAAAATGATTCCGTTTCCATAAAACAACCTGTTTAAAAAGTTCTTCGAAATTATCTCAATGACGGGCATAAAGTAATCACTGGTCAAATTTTTTAAATGATATGATTACATGCGAAGATTTAATTATTGCGGATGGACAAGTTGTGCGTCAGGTTTTAAGCAGTTTTAATGTCTGTCCTCAAATGATGCTGCCCCTGAACAGCTTCGAACAGTTCGACAGCCGCAAGCAATTCGACAAACAGCTTTCAAAGGCTTATTTTTCGTTAAAAGAACTATATGAGCTTTGTATTGCATCAGGGTTTAAAATCTTGCCCCACAACTATGGCGGCTACGGCCTCTTCAACAATACGGGAAAGTCATTAAAACCTTCATTGCAACCCCCTAGACTTTTTCCTGCGGGCCCAATTGAAACTGATCCTCTTGAACTGTAAAATGAGATGTCCGATTTGTCTTTAATGCGTGGCGAGCTTGAGCAGGATGAAGTAGTACTGCTTGGCTCCATTCGTTTCGCAAATCACTCTTGTGTGCCTGATACCAAGTTGTTCCTAGGATACACACGTTCTTTTCTCCCCACAACAAGTGCGCGTTTCTTCATGTAATAGACTCCAGAGGGCTTGGTGAAGAAATAACTGTGAGTTACGGATCAAACTACTTCAAAAACAGTAGTCTCAAATGTAGGTGCCCACATAAGGAAAAGCACGTACCGCTAAACCGAGAAAATTTGTAACCAACGACTCCTAGATACTAAAGTCCTGATGTCCCGACTCAGCTGACATTTTCGTCAAGTACCACAAGTGCAATCTTAGGATCTGGTGACAGTAGTGCCAACTAAACTACAAGTCTGTCGAGCATTTCTACACCTACTGATTGTGAACTTTCAGCAAAAAGACAATTTAGAAATCAACGGAAAAGGCGGGTCAAAAGAAGAATCTTAGAAGAAGTTGAAACTGAGGAAACAGATACACAAGTGAGTTCGCAATGTTCTGCTGACGATTATCTTGAAAACGAAGCCTCTTTTGAACCCGAACCTGAATTTGACCTCCCAATTGGAGAAAAATCTGAGGTGACCTCCAATGATTATGACGAAGATGATCTCGATGACAGTGATGGCACTGATGTGGCAGGAAGAAGTTTTCAGTTTTCTTCGAATCCGATAACGTGTAACTCGAATGTAACTTTTCATAATGCGTCAATGGGTTCAATTGCGGTTGCTGCTCGACATTGTCTACCGAACAAAGCTTTTTTCGATCTGCTGAAATGGCAAAAAATTATGCATCCCCACGACAATATGCCTACTCCCAATTTTACAAAAAGTGAAACAAAGAAACTAACGGATAACTACGTAAATGACACAGAAAAAAATGTCAGCGGAGAAGTGATTTTTCTTAACTTTGCAGAAAAACTGAAGGAGAACGTAGAAAAAAACATGAACGAAATTGTAGATTACGCTAACCCAGAAACCGAAACGGATCTCAAGCTAACAAGTCTTTTCGATGACCAGACAATCAACATGGAACTCATTTTAAACATAGATGTAGTTGAATTTTAAAGCCAATGATTGCTCAGCCTATACTGTTTGGGTTGCTCTTTCTGATCTTCCGCCAAATTAAAAGCTTCATCTGACAACAACTTTCTTTGCTCATTGTGGTACGGAAAAGGAAAACTATTCTTGGAACCTATATTTGAAAGCTACAGGTCTGAACTTGCAAAAAACCAGAACATTTGTTGCAAAAGGATATTATACAAAATTTGTTTTAAAACAATTTTTGTCGTGGTAGACCTTGTGTGCAGGCATGATGTTTTGAATATGAAAAGATTCAATATTTATTACGGCTGCGGTCTTTGTCACATGCGAGGGTTTCAAAGATTTCCAGGAATTCACTCTTTTTCAAACAATAAATCCTTCTCAATACGGAACCCTGCTGATCATCATAATCTTGTTAAGCACGCTGAGAGCGGAAGTGCTGAGGAAATAAAGTCGAGGAAAGAGAAAGATCCAGAGGTGGACACACTAGGCGTTAAAAGACGCTCTAAGGTGTTTGACATCTTCCCAAAACTTCCCTTGACGTGTCCAGCAGACACGATGCATCAGTGCCTTAAAGGTGTGGCCAGTGACGTCATTAAATTTTTTGCCGAGCAGCTATGTTTGATTGAACTATGCGCAATCGACAACGCAACGTGCCAAGTAGATATTCCCAACGAGTTCAAAAGGTCAATGGGGTCTGTCAGTTCAATTGAACACTTCAAAGCAATTGAATTGAAAACTTTCTTGCTCTCTTTTTGACCCTTAATTTTTCGAAAGTTTTCTAAGAGTTCTGCTGCACATGATGCGAACATGCAAAACCTAAACTACCTGGTGTTTTCACTGCGGTCAATGTACGAGTATACCTCAAATGCAAACTTATGTGGACATCTTCTGGAGGCTTTCTGCTATAACATGTCGTTTCCTTACCCTTCAAAGAAATTTGACTCAATCAACTTCCATTTCCTGCGACAACAGGCCTGGCAGTGCAAAAGATTTGGTCTGTTATGGACTACTTCAGCTACGATGTTTGAAAATGCCAAAAATCATCTAATTAAAACTCTTACGGGGGGTGTCAATACGTTCAGTTTGATCGTAAGTCTTTATATACGAAACCAACATCTTGAAAACTTCAAAGTAAAAGATGACCATCTAAAATCTTATATTGAAAATCTGATGAAGAAAACAACGGGTATCATGGAAGATTTGTGCTTAGAAAGAAATAATTTTTATTACGAAACCCAAGAAAAGTTTCCCGAAGCCCGTTTGTTCTGTAGATATCGAGGGCTCCTTTATCTTGATAGTCAGAATTATACAAGATCAAACGCCAACAGTTTTGTTGCTATCGATGAGAACGGTGAAACCATAGTTAGACAGACTTTGCTTTTCAAAGAGCAAGATTCGGAGTTCCAATGTTTTGTACAGTTCAACGGAATTCGCTAGAGATTCAGACTGTTTTGAACCTCTCAGTTACCGTGTTGCAAAACCAACTGATGTCCAGGCTTTCAAACTAGATGCAATTAAAAACAAGCTTATAAAGTTTGCTTTCCAGGGAGATTTTTATTTCATCAGCGTGTTAAAACACTTTGAGCATGATTAGTACTGTTAGATTTTTCTTACTTGTTTTTAAATAGATGAAATTAAAAACAAGTTTTTAAAATTGGCTTTCCTAGGTGATTTAAATTTCATCAGCGTTTTGAACACTTTGATTATTACGAATAAGTAATTTTAAAAACAAGTCTTTTTATAGGGTCATAGAGTTGTCAAAATTGAACCAAACTTTGTATGGAGTGTCCCCAGTTTTTATGGAATCTAGGAAAAAAGAAATTTAGTATAGCTTGCCTCTGGAAAAAGTTAAGTTTTCAGACAAAAAATTGCGATTTTTGCGAATAAGTAATTTTAAAAATCAGTCTCTTTGATAGGGTCATAGAGTTGCCTAAATTGAACCAAACTTGGTATGGAATATACGGCTGCGGTCTTTGTACCATGCGAGGGTTTCAAAGATTTCCAGGAACTCACTCTTATCTAAACAGTAAATCCTTCTCAATTCGGAACCCTGCTGATCATCATTTTCTTTTTATGCACGCTGAGAGCGGAAGTGTTGAGGAAAGAAACTCGAGGAAGGAGAAAGACCCAGAGGTGGACACACTAGGCGTCAAAAGACGCTCTAAAGTGTTTGACATCTTCCCAAAACTTCCCTTGACGTGTCCAGTAGACACGATGCATCAGTGCCTTAAAGGTGTAACCAGCGACGTCATAAAATTTTTTGCCGAGCAACTAAATTTGATTGAACTAAGAGCAATCGACAACGCAGCGTGCCAAGTAGTTCTTCCCAACGAGTTAAAAAGGTCAATGGGGTCTCTCAGTTCAATTTAATGCTTCAGAGCAAATGAATTGAAAACTTTCTTGCTCTATTTTTCACCCTTAATTTTTCGAAAGTTTTCTGAGAGTTCTGCTGCACATGATGCGAGCATGCAAAACCTAAACTACCTGGTGTTTTCACTGCGGTCAATTTACGAGAATACCTCAAATGCAACCTTATGTGGACATCTTCTGGAGGCTTTCTGCTATAACATGTCGTTTCCTTACCCTTCAAAGAAATTTGACTCAATCAACTTCCATTTGCTGCGACACCTGGCCTGGCAGTGCAAAACATTTGGCCCCGTTATGGACTACTTCAGCTACGATGTTTGAAAATGCCAACAATTATCTAATTAAATTTCTCACGGGGAGTGTCAATACATGCAATTTGATCGTAAGTCGTTATATACGAAACCAACAACTCGAAAACTTCGAAGTGAAAGAAGACCATCTAAAAGCTTATATTGAAATTCTGAGGAAGTGAACAACGGGTATCACGGAAGATTTGTGCTTAGAAAGTAACAAATTTTAATATGAAACCCAAAAGAAGTTTCCCGAAGCTCGTTCGTTCTGTAGATATCGAGGGCTCCTTTATCTTGATAGTCAAAATTATTCAAGATCAAACGCCAACAGCTTTGTTGCTATCGATGAGAACGGTAAAACCATAGTTAGACAGACTTTGCTTTTCAAAGAGCAAGATTCGGAGTTGCAATGTTTTGTACAGTTGTACGAAACTATTGAGAAAAATGTAGTTGATCTGAGGTCAACGGAATTCGTCAGAGATTCAGACTCTTTTGGACCTCTCGCTTACCGTGTTGCAAAATCAACTGATTTCCAGGCTTTCAAACTAGATACAATTAAAAACAAGCTCGTAAAATTTGCTTTCCAAGGTGATTTTTATTTCATCAGCGTGTTAAAACACTTTGAGCATGATTAGAACTGTTAGATTTTTCTTACTTGTTTTTAACTAGAAGAAATTAAAAACAAGTTTATAAAATTTGCTTTCCTAGGTGATTTATATTTCATCAGCGTTTTGAAACACTTTGACTATTACGAATAATTAATTTTAAAATTAAGTCTTTTTGATAGGGTCATAGAGTTGTCAAAATTGAACCAAACTTTGTTTGGGGTATCCCCAGTTTTTAGGGAATCTAGGAAAAAAAGAATTTTGGTATAGCTTTCCTCTGGAAAAAAATTAAGTTTTTGAACGAAAATTTGCGATTAACGCGAATAAGTAATTTTAAAAATAAGTCTTTTTGATAGGGTCATAGAGTTGCCTAAATTGAACCAAGTTTGGTATGGAGTATACCATGGGTACCTAGAGTGCGAAACAAAAACAGTTTTTACTATAGCTTGCCTAGGAAAAATATTAGTTTTTGATACGGAAATTCCCGATCATTTCCAATATTTATGTTTTAAGTATAATATTTTTCATCGGGCCAAGGAAATGTCCAAATTGAACCGAACTTGGTATGGAATATAACATGGGTACCTAGGGTGCGAAACAAAAATAATTTTTGCTATAACTAGCCTAGGATAAAAGTTAGTTTTTCATACGGAAAATTGCAAATTTCTTGATTAGCTAATTTTAAAAATAGATCTTTTTTATCGGGTCAAGAAGTTGTTCAAATCAATCCATATTTGGCATGGTGTATGCCCTGCGTAGATAAAAAGTAGGAGATAAAGAATTTTTGCTATAGCTTGTCTAGGAAAAAAAAGTTCTCATAAGTAAATTTGCGATTTTTGCGAACAACGAATTTTAAAAAAAAAGGTCTTTTTTGTCGGGTCAAGAAGTTGTTCAAATCAACCAAAACTCGGTATGGAGTATCACCAGTGTAATGAGAGTGTAAAGCAAAAAGAATTTTTGGTAAAGCTTGCCTAGGAAAAAAAATGTTAGTTTTTCATACGGAAATTTGCGATTATTTCCGATATTTATTTTCTAAATGTAGTAATTTTCATCGGGTCACGGAGTTGTACAAATCAAACCAAGCTGGGTATGGGGTATACCATTGGCACCTAGAGTGAAAAACAAAAAGAATTTTTGCCATAGCTTGCCTAGGAAAAAAGTTAGTTTTTTATGCAGAAATTTGCGATTATTTCCAATATTTAATTTTTAAATATAGTATTTTCATCGGGTCAAGGATTCGTTCAACTCGAACCGAACTGGGTATGGAGTGTACCATGGATACCTAGAGTGTAAAACAAAAAGAATTTTTGGTATAGCTTGCCAAGGAAAAAAGTTAGTTTTTCATACGGAAATTTGCGAAATTAGCGATTAGCGAATTTTAAATATAGTTATTTTTGATTGGGTCAAGAAGTTGTCCAAATCAAACCAAATTTGGCATGGAGTATCCCCAGGCTTTTCAAAATCTACGAAAAGAAAATTTTTTGTGTAGCTTGCCTCTGGAAAAAGTTAGCTTTTCAAACGAAAAATGGCGATTAATTCGAATAAGTAATTTTAAAAAAAGTCTTTTTCATCTGGTCAAGGAGTTCTTCAAATCAATTCAAACTCAGCATGGAGTATCCTCAGGGTATATAAAATCGAGAAAAAAGAATTTCCGGTATAGCTTGCCTCTGAAAAAAGTTAGGTTTTTGAACAAAAAATTGCGATTATTTCGAATAAGTAGTTTTAAAAAGAGGTCTTTTTCATCGGGTCAAGGAGTTGTTCAAATCAAAACAAACTCGGTATGAAGTTATCCCTGTGTAGGTAAAGTGTAAAACAAAAGGAATTTTTTGTAAAGCTTGCCTAGGAAAAAAGTTAGTTTTTCATACAATAATTTGCGAATTTAGCGATTAGCGAATTTTAAATATAATTGTTTTTGATTGGGTCAAGAAGTTGTCAAAATTGAACCAAACTTTATTTGGAGTATCCCCAGTTTTTAGGGAATCTAGGAAAAAAAAATTTTGGTATAGCTTGCCTCTGGAAAAAAATTAAGTTTTTGAACGAAAAATTGCGATTAATGCGAATAAGTAATTTTAAAAATAAGTATTTTTTATAGGGTCATAGAGTTGCCTAAATTAAACCAAGTTTGGTATGGAGTATACCATGGGTACCTAGAGTGCGAAACGAAAATAGTTTTTACTATAGCTTGCCTAGGAAAAAAATTAGTTTTTGATACGGAAATTTCCGATTATTTCCAATATTTATTTTTTAAGTATAGTATTTTTCATCGGGCCAAGGAAATGTCCAAATTGAACCGAACTTGGTATGGAATATACCATGGGTACCTAGGGTGCAAAACAAAAATAATTTTTGCTATAGCTTGCCTAAGATAAAAGTTAGCTTTTCATACGGAAAATTGCGAATTTCTTGATTAGCGAATTTTAAAAATAGGTCTTTTTTATCGGGTCAAGAAATTGATAAAATCAATCCATATTTGGCATGGTGTATGCCCTGCGTAGATAAAAAGTAGGAGATAAAGAATTTTTGCTATAGCTTGTCTAGGGAAAAAAGTTCTCATAAGTAAATTTGCGATTTTTGCGAACGACGAATTTTAAAAAAAGGTCTTTATTATCGGGTCAAGAAGTTGTTCAAATCAACCAACACTCGGTATGGAGTATCACCAGTGTAATGAGAGTGTAAAGTAAAAAGAATTTTTGGTAAAGCTTGCCTAGGAAAAAGTTAGTTTTTCATACGGAAATTTGCGATTATTTCCGATATTTAATTTTTAAATGTAGTAATTTTCATCGGGTCACGGAGTTGTACAAATCAAACCAAGCTGGGTATACCATTGGCACCTAGAGTGTAAAACAAAAAGAATTTTTGCCATAGCTCGCCTAGGAAAAAAGTTAGTTTTTTATGCAGAAATTTGCGATTATTTCCAATATTTATTTTTTAAATATAGTATTTCCATCGAGTCAAGGATTTGTTCAACTCGAACCGAACTGTGTATGGAGTGTACCATGGATACCTAGAGTGTAAAACAAAAAGAAATTTTGTTATAGCTTGCCTAGGAAAAAAGTTAGTTTTTCATACGGAAATTTGCGAGTTTAACGATTAGCAAATTTTAACTATAGTTATTTTTGATTGGGTCAAGATGTTGTCCAAATCGAACCAAACTTGGCATGGAGTATCCCCAGTGTTTTCAAAATCTACGAAAAGAAAATTTTTTGTGTAGCTTGCCTCTGTTAGGTTTTCCGAGTTAGGTTTTCAAACGAAAAATGGCGATCATTTCGAATAAGTAATTTTATAAAGAAGCCTTTTTCATCTGGTCAAGGAGTTCTTCAAATCAATTCAAACTCAGCATGGAGTATCCTCAGGGTATATAAAATCTAGAAAAAAACAATTTCCGGTATAGCTTGCCTCTGAAAAAAGTTAGGTTTTTGAACAAAAAATTGCGATTATTTCGAATAAGTAGTTTTAAAAAGAGGTCTTTTTCGTTGGGTCAAGGAGTTGTTCAAATCAAACCAAACTCGGTATGGAGATTCCCCTGTGTAGGTAAAGTGTAAAACAAAAAGAATTTTTTGTAAAGCTTGCCTAGGAAAAAAGTTAAATTTTCATACAATAATTTGCGAATTTAGCGATTAGCGAATTTTAAATATAATTATTTTTGATTGGGTCAAGAAGTTGTCCAAATCGAACCAAACTTGGTATGGAGTATCCCCAGGGTTTTTAGAATCTACGAAAAAAAAGAGTTTTTTGTATAGCTTGCATCTGGAAAAAGTTAGGTTTTTGAACGAAAAATGGCGATTATTTCGATTAAGTAATTTCAAAAGGAGTTCTTTTTCATCTGGTCAAGGAGTTCTTCAAATCAATTCAAACTCGGTATGGATTTTCCCCTGTGTAGGTAGAGTGTAAAACAAAAAGTATTTTTGGTATAGCTTGCCTAGGAAAAAAGTTAGTTTTTCATACGTTAATTTGCGAATTTAGCGATTAGCGAATTTTAAATATAGTTCTTTTTGATTGGCTCAAGAAGTTGTCCAATTCGAACCAAACTTGGTATGGATTATCGCCAGGGTTTTTAAAATTTACGAAAAAAAAAGAATTTTTTGTTAACTTTCCTCTGGAAAAAGTTAGGTTTTTTGAACAAAAAATGGCGATTATTTCGATAATTATTTTGAAAAAAAGGTTTTTTTCATTTGGTCAAGGAGTTGTTCAAATCAATTCATACTTGGCACGGAGTATCCTCAGGGTATATAGAAACTAGGGAAAAAAGAATTTCCGGTATATCTGGCCTCTGGAAAAAGTTAGATTTTTGAACGAAAAATTAAGATTATTTCGAATAAGTAAATTTTAAAAGAGGTCTTTTTCATCTGGTCAAGGAGTTCTTCAAATCAAATCAAACTCCGTATGGAGTATTCCCAGGGTATATAGAATCTAGGGAAAAAAGAGTTTCAGGTATAGCTTGACTCTGAAAAAAGTTAGGTTTTTGAACAAAAAATTGCGATTATTTCGAATAAGTAGTTTTAAAAAGAGGTCTTTTTCGTTGGGTCAAGGAGTTGTTCAAATCAAACCAAACTCGGTATGCAGATTCCCCTGTGTAGGTAAAGTGTAAAACAAAAAGAATTTTTTGTAAAGCTTGCCTAGGAAAAAAGTTAAATTTTCATACAATAATTTGCGAATTTAGCGATTAGCGAATTTTAAATATAATTATTTTTGATTGGGTCAAGAAGTTGTCCAAATCGAACCAAACTTGGTATGGAGTATCCCCAGGGTTTTTAGAATCTACGAAAAAAAAAGAGTTTTTTGTATAGCTTGCATCTGGAAAAGGTTAGGTTTTTGAACAAAAAAATTGCGATTATTTCGATTAAGTAATTTTAAAAAAGGTCTTTTTCAGCGGCTCAAAGAGTTGTTCAAATCAAACCAAACTCGGTATGGAGTTTCCCCTTTGTATGTAGAGTGTAAAACAAAATCAATTTTTGGTATAGCTTGCCTAGGAAAAAAGTTAGTTTTTCATACGTTAATTTGCGAATTTAGCGATTAGCGAATTTTAAATATAGTTCTTTTTGATTGGCTCAAGAAGTTGTCCAATTCGAACCAAACTTGGTATGGATTATCCCCAAGGTTTTTAAAATTTACGAAAAAAAAAGAATTTTTTGTATAAATTTCCTCTGGAAAAAGTTAGGTTTTTTGAACAAAAAATGGCGATTATTTCGATAAGTATTTTGAAAAAAAGGTTTTTTTTCATTTTGTCAAGGAGTTGTTCAAATCAATTCGTACTTGGCATGGAGTATCCTCAGGGTATATAGAATCTAGGGAAAAAAGAATTTCCGGTATATCTGGCCTCTGAAAAAGGTTAGGTTTTTGAACAAAAAAATTGCGATTAATTCGAATAAGTAATTTTAAAAAAGGTCTTTTTCAGCGGGTCAAAGAGTTGTTCAAATCAAACCAAACTCGGTATGGAGTTTCCCCTTTGTATGTAGAGTGTAAAACAAAAAGATTTTTTGGTATAGCTTGCCTAGGAAAGAAGTTAATTTTTCATACGGAAGTTTGCGAATTTAGCGATTAGCGAATTTTAAATATAGTTATTTTTGGTTGGCTCAAGAAGTTGTCCAAATCGAACCAAACTTGGTATGGATTATCCCCAGGGTTTTTAAAATCTACAAAAAAAAATTTTTTGTGTAGCTTTCCTCTGGAAAAAGTTAGGTTTTTGAACGAAAAATGGCGATTATTTCGAATAAGTAATATAAAAAAAAGGTCTTTTTCATCTGGTCAAGGAGTTGTTCAAATCAATTCAAACTCGGCATGGAGTATCCTCAGGGTAAATAAAATCTAGAAATAAAAGAAACTCCGGTATAGCTTGCCTCTGAAAAAAGGTAGGTTTTTGAACAAATATTTGCGATTATTTCGAATAAGTAATTTAAAAAAAAGTTCTTTTTCATCTGGTCAAGGAGTTGTTCAAATCAATTCAAACTCGGCATGGAGTATCCTCAGGGTATATAGAATCAAGGGAAAAAAGAACTTCCGGTATAGCTGGCCTCTGAAAAAAGTTAGATTTTTGAACGAAAAATTGCGATTATTTCGAATATTTAATATAAAAAAGGTCTTTTTCATCTGGTCAAGGAGTTGTTCAAATCAATTCAAACTCGGCATGGAGTATCCTCAGGGTATATAAAATCTAGAAAAAAAGAAATTCCGGTATAGCTTGCCTCTGAAAAAAGTAAGGTTTTTGAACAAAAAATTGCGATCATTTCGAGTAAGTAATTTTAAAAAAAATGTCTTTTTCATCTGGTCAAGGAGTTGTTCAAATCAAATCAAACTCGGCATGGAGTATCCTCAGGGTATATAAAATCTAGAAATAAAATAAATTCAGGTATAGCTTGCCTCTGAAAAAAGGTAGGTTTTTGAACAAAAATTTGCGATTATTTCGAATAAGTAATTTTAAAAATAGGTCTTTTTCATCTGGTCAAGGAGTTGTTCAAATCAATTCAAACTCGGCATGGAGTATCCTCAGGGTATATAGAATCAAGGGAAAAAGAACTTCCGGTATAGCTGGCCTCTGAAAAAAGTTAGATTTTTGAACGAAAAATTGCGATTATTTCGAATATTTAATATAAAAAAGGTCTTTTTCATTTGGTCAAGGAGTTGTTCAAATCAATTCAAACTCGGCATGGAGTATCCTCAGGGTAAATAAAATCTAGAAATAAAAGAAACTCCGGTATAGCTTGCCTCTGAAAAAAGGTAGGTTTTTGAACAAATATTTGCGATTATTTCGAATATGTAATTTAAAAAAAAGGTATTTTTCATCTGGTCAAGGAGTTGTTCAAATCAATTCAAACTCGGCATGGAGTATCCTCAGGGTATATAGAATCAAGGGAAAAAAGAACTTCCGGTATAGCTGGCCTCTGGAAAAAGTTAGGTTTTTGAACGAAAAATGGCGATTATTTCGAATAAGTAATATAAAAAAAGGTCTTTCTCATCTGGTCAAGGAGTTGTTCAAATCAATTCAAACTCGGCATGGAGTATCCTCAGGTTAAATAAAATCTAGAAATAAAAGAAACTCCGGTATAGCTTGCCTCTGAAAAAAGAAAGGTTTTTGAACAAAAAATTGCGATCATTTCGAATAAGTAATTTTAAAAAAATGTCTTATTCATCTGGTCAAGGAGTTGTTCAAGTCAATTCAAACTCGGCATGGAGTATCCTCAGGGTATATAGAATCAAGGGAAAAAAGAACTTCCGGTATAGCTGGCCTCTGGAAAAAGTTAGGTTTTTGAACGAAAAATTGCGATTATTTCGAATATTTAATATAAAAAAGGTCTTTTTCATCTGGTCAAGGAGTTGTTCAAATCAATTCAAACTCGGCATGGAGTATCCTCAGGGTATATGAAATCTAGAAAAAAAGAAATTCCGGTATAGCTTGCCTCTGAAAAAAGTAAGGCTTTTGAACAAAAAATTGCGATCATTTCGAATAAGTAATTTTAAAAAAATGTCTTTTTCATCTGGTCAAGGAGTTGTTCAAATCAATTCAAATTCGGCATGGAGTATCCTCAGGGTATGTAAAATCTAGAAATAAAATAAATTCCGGTATAGCTTGCCTCTGAAAAAAGGTAGGTTTTTGAACAAAAATTTGCGATTATTTCGAATAAGTAATTTAAAAAAAAAAGTCTTTTTCATCTGGTCAAGGAGTTGTTCAAATCAATTCAAACTCGGCATGGAGTATCCTCAGGGTATATGAAATCTAGAAAAAAAGAAATTCCGGTATAGCTTGCCTCTGAAAAAAGTAAGGCTTTTGAACAAAAAATTGCGATCATTTCGAATAAGTAATTTTAAAAAAATGTCTTTTTCATCTGGTCAAGGAGTTGTTCAAATCAATTCAAATTCGGCATGGAGTATCCTCAGGGTATGTAAAATCTAGAAATAAAATAAATTCCGGTATAGCTTGCCTCTGAAAAAAGGTAGGTTTTTGAACAAAAATTTGCGATTATTTCGAATAAGTAATTTAAAAAAAAAAGTCTTTTTCATCTGGTCAAGGAGTTGTTCAAATCAATTCAAACTCGGCATGGAGTATCCTCAGGGTATATAGAATCACGGGAAAAAAGAACTTCCGGTATAGCTGGCCTCTGAAAAAAGTTAGATTTTTGAACGAAAAATTGCGATTATTTCGAATATTTAATATAAAAAATGTCTTTTTCATCTGGTCAAGGAGTTGTTCAAATCAATTCAAACTCGGCATGGAGTATCCTCAGGGTATATAAAATCTAGAAAAAAAGAAATTCCGTTATAGCTTGCCTCTGAAAAAAGTAAGGTTTTTGAACAAAAAATTGCGATCATTTCGATAAGTAAATTTAAAAAAATGTCTTTTTCATCTGGTCAAGGAGTCGTTCAAATCAATTCAAACTCGGCATGGAGTATCCTCAGGGTATATAAAAACTAGAAAAAAAGAATTACCGGTATAGCTTGCCTCTGAAAAAAGTTAGGTTTTTGAACAAAAAAGTGCGATTATTTCGAATAAGTTAATTAAAAACAAGGTCTTTTTCATCTGGTCAAGCAGTAGTTCAAATAGTTTCAAACTCGGCATGTAGTATCCTCAGGGTATATAAAATCTAGGGAAAAAAGAATTTCCGGTATAGCTGGCCTCTGGAAAATGTTAGAATTTTGAACAAAAATTTGCGAGTATTTCAAATAAGTCATTTTAAAAAGAGGTCTTTTTCATCGGGTCAAGGAGTTGTTCAAATCAAACCAAACTCGGTATGGAGTATTCCCAGGGTATATAGAATCTAGGGGAAAAAGAACTTCCGGTATAGCTTGCCTCTGAAAAAAGTTAGCTTTTTGTACAAAAAATTGCGATTTTTTCGAATAAGTAATTTAAAAAAAAGGTCTTTTTTCATCTGGTCAAGGATTTTATAAAAATCAAACCAATTTCGGCATGGAGTATTCCCAGGGTATATAGAATCTAGGGAAAAATAAATTTCCGGTATAGCTGGCCTCTGGAAAAAGTTAAATTTTTGAACGAAAATTTGCGAGTATTTCGAATAAGTAATTTTAAAAAGAGGTCTGTTTCATCGGGTCAAGGAGTTGTTCAAATCAATTCAAACTCGGTATGGAGTATTCCAAGGGTATATAGAATCTAGGGAAAGAAGAATTTCCGGTATAGCTTGCCTCTGAAAAAAGTTAGCTTTTTGTACAAAAAATTGCGATTTTTTCGAATAAGTAATTTTAAAAAAAGGTCTTTTTTCATCTGGTCAAGGATTTTATAAAAATCAAACCAATTTCGGCATGGAGTATTCCCAGGGTATATAGAATCTAGGGAAAAATAAATTTCCGGTATAGCCGGCCTCTGGAAAAAGTTAAATTTTTGAACGAAAATTTGCGAGTATTTCGAATAAGTAATTTTAAAAAGAGGTCTGTTTCATCGGGTCAAGGAGTTCTTCAAATCAATTCAAACTCGGCATTGGGTATTCTCAGGGTATATAGAATCTAGGGAAAAGAGAATTTCCGGTATAGCTGGCCTCTGGAAAAAGTTAGGTTTTTGAACAAAAAATTGCGAGTACTCCGAATAAATACTTTTAAAAAGAGGTCTTTTTCATCGGGTCAAGGAGTTGTTCAAATCAAACCAAACTCGCTATGGAGTTTCCCCTGTGTAGGTAGAGTGTAAAACAAAAGGAATTTTTGGTATAGCGTGCCTCTTGAAACAGTTAGGTTTTTGCGTTCGAAAAATTGCGATTATTTCGAATAAGTAATATAAAAAAAGGTCTTTTTCATCTGGTCAAGGAGTTGTTCAAATCAATTCAAACTCGGCATGGAGTATCCTCAGGGTATATGAAAACTTGAAAAAAAGAATTTCCGGTATAGCTTGCCTCTGAAAAAAGTTAGGTTTTTCAACAAAAAATTGCGATTAATTCGAAAAAGTAATTTTAAAAAGGGGTCTTTTTCATCGGGTCAAGGAGTTGTTCAAATCAAACCAAACTCGGTATGGAGTATTCCCAGGGTAAATAAAATCTAGAAATAAAATAAATTCAGGTATAGCTTGCCTCTGAAAAAAGGTAGGTTTTTGAACAAAAATTTGCGATTAATTCGAATAAGTAATTTTAAAAAGAGGTCTTTTTCATCGGGTCAAGGAGGTGTTCAAATCAAATCAAACTCCGTATGGAGTATTCCAAGGGTATATAGAATCTAGGGAAAAAAGAATTTCAGGTATAACTTGACTCTGAAAAAAGTTAGATTTTTGAACAAAAAATTGCGATGATTTCGAATAAGTAATTTTAAAAAGAGGTCTTATTCATCGGGTCAAGGAGTTGTTCAAAACAAACCAAACTCGGTATGAAGTATTCCCAGGGTATATAGAATCTAGGGAAAAAATAATTTCCGGCATAGCTTGACTCTGAAAAAAGTTAGGTTTTGAACGAAAAATTGCGATTATTTCGAATAAGTAATATAAAAAAAAGGTCTTTTTCATCAGGTCAAGGAGTTGTTCAAATCAATTCGAACTCAGCATGGAGTATCCTCAGCGTATATAAAATCTAGAAAAAAGAATTTCCCGTATAGCTTGCCTCTGAAAAAAGTTAAGTTTTTCAACAAAAATTTGCGATTATTTCGAATAAGTAATTTTAAAAAGAGGTCTTTTTCATCGGGTCAAGGAGGTGTTCAATTCAAATCAAACTCCGTATGGAGTATTCCCAGGGTATATAGAATCTAGGGAAAAAGAATTTCCGGTATAGCTTGACTCTGAAAAAAGATAGATTTTTGAACAAAAAATTGCGATGATTTCGAATAAGTAATTTTAAAAAGAGGTCTTATTCATCGGGTCAAGGAGTTGTTCAAAACAAACCAAACTCGGTATGAAGTATTCCCAGGGTATATAGAATCTAGGGCAAAAATAATTTCCGGTATAGCTTGACTCTGAAAAAAGTTAGGTTTTGAACGAAAAATTGCGATTATTTCGAATAAGTAATATAAAAAAAAAGGTCTTTTTCATCAGGTCAAGGAGTTGTTCAAATCAATTCAAACTCGGCATGGAGTATCCTCAGGGTATATAGAATCAAGGGAAAAAAGAACTTCCGGTAGGGCAAAAAAAATTTCCGGTATAGCTGGCCTCTGGACAAAAGTTAGATTTTTGAACGAAAAATTGCGAGTATTTCGAATAAGTAATTTTAAAAAGAGGTCTTTTTTATCGGGTCAAGGAGTTGTTCAAATCAAACCAAACTCGGTATGGAGTATTCCCAGGGTATATAGAATCTAGCGAAAAAAGAATTTCCCGTACAGCTTGACTCTGAAAAAAGTTAGGTTTTTGAACAAAAATTTGCGATTATTTCGAATAAGTAATTTTAAAAAGAGGTCTTTTTCATCGGGTCAAGGAGGTGTTCAAATCAAATCAAACTCCGTATGGAGTATTCCCAGGGTATATAGAATCTAGGGAAAAAAGAATTTCCCTTATAGCTTACCTCTGAAAAAAGTTAAGTTTTTGAACAAAAATTTGCGATTATTTCGAATAAGTAATTTTAAAAAGAGGTCTTTTTTATCGGGTCAAGGAATTGTTCAAATCAAACCAAACTCGGTATGGAGTATTGCCAGGGTATATAGAATCTAGCGAAAAAAGAATTTCCCGTACAGCTTGACTCTGAAAAAAGTTAGGTTTTTGAACAAAAATTTGCGATTATTTCGAATAAGTAATTTTAAAAAGAGGTCTTTTTCATCGGGTCAAGGAGGTGTTCAAATCAAACCAAACTCGGTATGGAGTATTGCCAGGGTATATAGAATCTAGTGAAAAAAGAATTTCCCTTATAGCTTACCTCTGAAAAAAGTTAAGTTTTTGAACAAAAATTTGCGATTATTTCGAATAAGTAATTTTAAAAAGAGGTCTTTTTCATCGGGTCAAGGAGTTGTTCAAATCAAACCAAACTCGGTATGGTGTATTCCCAGGGTATATAAAATCTAGGGAAAAAAGAATTTCCTGTATAGCTTGCCTCTGAAAAAAGTTAAGTTTTTGAACAAAAATTTGCGATTATTTCGAATAAGTAATTTTAAAAAGAGGTCTTTTTCATCGGGCCAAGGAGGTGTTCAAATCAAATCAAACTCGGTATGGAGTATTCCCAGGGTATATAAAATCTAGGGAAAAAAGAATTTCCGGTATAGCTTGACTCTGAAAAAAGTTAGATTTTTGAACAAAAAATTGCGATGATTTCGATTAAGTAATTTTAAAAAGAGGTCTTATTCATCGGGTCAAGGAGTTGTTCAAAACAAACCAGACTCGGTATGAAGTATTCCCAGGGTATATAGAATCTAGGGAAAAAATAATTTCCGGTATAGCTGGCCTCTGGACAAAAGTTAGATTTTTGAACGAAAAATTGCGAGTATTTCGAATAAGTAATTTTAAAAAGAGGTCTTTTTTATCGGGTCAAGGAGTTGTTCAAATCAAACCAAACTCGGTATGGAGTATTGCCAGGGTATATAGAATCTAGCGAAAAAAGAATTTCCCTTATAGCTCACCTCTGAAAAAAGTTAAGTTTTTGAACAAAAATTTGCGATCATTTCGAATAAGTAATTTTAAAAAGAGGTCTTTTTCATCGAGTCAAGGAGGTGTTCAAATCAAACCAAACTCCGTATGGAGTATTCCCAGGGAATATAGAATCTAGGGAAAAAGAATTTCCCGTACAGCTTGACTCTGAAAAAAGTTAGGTTTTGAACGAAAAATTGCGATTATTTCGAATAAGTAATATAAAAAAGGTCTTTTTAATCTGGTCAAGGAGTTGTTCAAATCAATTCAAACTCGGCATGGAGTATACTCAGGGTATATAGAATCTAGGGAAAAAAGAATTTCCGGTATAGCTGGCCTCTGGACAAAAGTTAGATTTTTGAACGAAAAATTGCGAGTAATTCGAATGAGTAATTTTAAAAAGAGGTCTTTTTCATCGGGTCAAGGAGTTGTTCAAATCAAACCAAACTGGGTATGGAGTATTCCCAGGGTATAAAAAATCTAGGGAAAAAAGGATTCCGGTATAGCTGGCCTCTAGAAAAAAGTTGGAATTTTGAACGAAAAATTGCGAGTATTTCGAATAAGTAATTTTAAAAAGCGGTCTTTTTCATCGGGTCAAGGAGTTGTTCAAATCAAACCAAACTCGGTATGGAGTATTCCTAGGGTTTATAGAATTTAGGGAAAAAAGAATTTCCGGTACAGCTTGCCTCTGAAAAAAGTTAAATTTTGAACAAAAATTTGCAATTATTTCGAATAAGTAATTTTTTTAAAAAAGGTCTTTTTCATCTGGTCATGGAGTTGTTCAAATCAAACCAATCTCGGCATGGAGTATTCCCAGGGTATATAAAATCTAGGGAAAAAAGAATTTGCGGTATAGCTGGCCTCTGGAAAAGGTTAGATTTTTGAACGAAAACTTGCGAGTATTTCGAAAAAGTAATTTTAAAAAGAGGTCTTTTTCATCGGGTCAAGGATTGTTCAAATCAAGCCAAACTTGGTATGGAGTATTCCCAGGGTATATAGAATCTAGGGAAAAAGAATTCCCGGTACAGCTTTCCTGTGAAAAAAGTTAGGTTTTTGAACGAAAAATTGCGATTATTTCGAATAAGTAATTTAAAAAAGGTCTTTTTCATCTGGTCAAGGAGTTGTTCAAATCAATTCAAACTCGGCATGGAGTGTCCTCAGGGTATATAGAATCTAGGGAAAAAGAATTTCCGGTATAGCTGGCCTCTGAAAAAAGTTAGATTTTTGAACGAAAAATTGCGATTACTTCGAATAAGTAATTTAAAAAAAAGGTCTTTTTCATCTGGTCAAGGAGTTGTTCAAATCAATTCAAACTCGGCATGGAGTATCCTCAGGGTATAAAAAAACTAAAAAAGAAGAATTTCCGGTATAAATTGTCTGTGAAAAAAGTTAAGTTTTTGAACAAAAATTTGCGATTATTTCGAATAAGTAATTTAAAAAAAAAAAGGTATTTTTCATCTGGTCCAGGAGTTGTTCAAATCAGGCCAAACTTGGTATGGAGTGTCCTCAGGGTATATAGAATCTAGGGAAAAAAGAATTCCCGGTATAGCTTGCCTCTGAAAAAAGTTCGGTTTTTGAACAAAAAATTGCGATTATTTCGAATAAGTAATTTAAAAAAGGTCTTTTTCATCTGGTCAAGGAGTTGTTCAAATCAATTCAAACTCGGCATGAAGTGTCCTCAGGGTATATAGAATCTAGGGAAAAAAGATTTTCCAGTATAGCTGGCCTCTGGAAAAAGTTAGATTTTTGAACGAAAAATGGCGATTATTTCGAATAAGGAATTTTAAAAAAGGGTCTTTTTCATCTGATCAAGGAGTTGTTCAAATCAATTCAAATTCGGCATGGAGTACCCTCAGGGTATATAAAAACTAGAAAAAAAAGAATTTCCGGTATAGCTTTCCTCTGAAAAAAGTTGGGTTTTTGAACAAAAATTTGCGATTATTTCGAATAAGTATTTTTAAAAAGAGGTCTTTTTCATGGGGTCAAGGAGTTGTTCAAATCAAACCAAACTCGGTATGGAGTATTCCCGGGGTATTTAAAAGCTAGGGAAAAAAGAGTTTCCGGTATAGCTGGCCTCTGGAAAAAAAAAAGATTTTTGAACGAAAAATTGCGATTATTTCGAATAAGTTATTTTAAAAAGAGGTCTTTTTCATCGGGTCAAGGAGTTGTTCAAATCAAACCAAACTCTGTATAGAGTATTCTCAGGGTATATAGAATCTAGGGAAAAACGAATTTCCCGTATAGCTTGCCTTTGAATAAAGTTAGGTTTTGAACGAAAAATTGCGATTATTTCGACTAAGTAATATAAAAATGGTCTTTTTCATCTGGTCAAGGAGTTGTTCAAATCAATTCAAATTCGACATGGAGTATCCTCAGGATATATAAAATGTAGGGAAAAAAAGATTTCCGGTATAGCTGGCCTCTTGAAAAAGCTAGATTTTTTTAACGAAAAATTGCGACTACTTCGAAGAAGTAATTTTTTAAAAAAAGGTCTTTTTCATCTGTTCAAGGAGTTGTTCAAATCAATTCAAACTCGGTATGGAGTATCCTCAGGGTATATAAAAACTAGAAAAAAAGAGTTTCCGGTATAGCTTGCCTCTGAAAAAAGTTAGGTTTTTGAACAGAAAATTGCGATTATTTCGAATAAGTAGTTTAAAAAAAGATCTTTTTCATCTGGCCAAGGAGTTGTTCAAATCAAACCAATCTCGGCATGGAGTATTCCCAGGGTAAATAGAATATAGGGAAAAAGAATTTCTGGTACAGCTGGCCTCTGGAAAAGGTTAGATTTTTGAACGAAAAATTGCGATTATTTCGAATAGGTAATTTTAAAAAAAGGTCTTTTTCATCTGTTCAAGGAGTTGTTCAAATCAATTCAAACTCGGCATGGAGTTTTCTCAGGGTGTATAGAATCTAGGTAAAAAAGAATTTCCGGTATAGCTGGCCTCTGGAAAAAGTTAGATTTTTGAACGAAAAATTAAGATTATTTCGAATAAGTAAATTTTAAAAGAGGTCTTTTTCATGGGGTCAAGGAGTTGTTCAAATCAAACCAAACTCGGTATATTGTCTTCCCCGGGTATATAGAATCTAGGAAAAACGAATTTCCCGTATAGCTTGCCTTTGAAAAAAGTTAAGTTTTGGAACAAAAATATGCGATTATTTCGAATAAATAATTTAAAAAAAAGTTCTTTTTCATCTGGTCAAGGAGTTGTTCAAATCAATTCAAATTCGGCATGGAGTATCCTCAGGATAGATAAAATGTAGGAAAAAAAGATTTCCGGTATAGCTGGCCTCTGGACAAAAGTTAGATTTTTTAACGAAAAATTGCGATTACTTCGAAGAAGTAATTTAAAAAATAGGTCTTTTTCATCTGGTCAAGGAGTTGTTCAAATCAGTTTTAACTCGGCATGGAGTATCCTCAGGGTATATAAAAACTAGAAAAGAAGAATTTCCGGTATAGCTTTCGTCTGAAAAAAGTTAGGTTTTTGAACACAAATTTGCGATTATTTCGAATAAGTAATTTAAAAAAAGGTCTTTTTCATCTGGTCAAGGAGTTGTTCAAATCAATTCAAACTCGGCATGGAGTTTCCTCAGGGTATATAGAATCTAGGGAAAAAAGAATTTCCGGTATAGCTGGCCTCTGGAAAAAGTTAGATTTTTAAATGAAAAATTGCGAGTATTTCGAATAAGTAATTTTAAACAGAGGTCTTTTTCATCGGGTCAAGGAGTTGTTCAAATCAAACCAAACTCGGTATGGAGTATTCCCAGGGTATATAGAATCTAGCGAAAAAAGAGTTTCCGGTATAGCTTGCCTCTGAAAAAAGTTAGGTTTTTGAACAGAAAATTGCGATTATTTCGAATAAGTAATTTAAAAAAGATCTTTTTCATCTGGCCAAGGAGTTGTTCATATCAAACCAATCTCGGCATGGAGTATTCCCAGGGTAAATAGTATATAGGAAGAAGAATTTCTGGTATAGCTGGCCTCTGGAAAAGGTTAGATTTTTGAACGAAAAATTGCGAGTATTTCGAATAAGTAATTTTAAACAGAGATCTTTTTCATCTGTTCAAGGAGTTGTTCAAATCAATTCAAACTCGGCATGGAGTTTTCTCAGGGTAAATAAAAACTAGAAAAATAGAATTTCCGGTATATCTTTCGTCTGAAAAAAGTTAGGTTTTTGAACAAAAATTTGCGATTATTTCGAATAAGTAATTTAAAAAAAGGTCTTTTTCATCTGGTCAAGGAGTTGTTCAAATCAATTCAAACTCGGCACGGAGTTTCCTCGGGGTATATAAAAACTAGAAAAAAAGAATTTCCGGTATAGCTTTCGTCTGAAAAAAGTTAGGTTTTTGAACAAAAATTTGCGATTACTTCAAAAAAGTAATTTTAAAAATGGTCTTTGTCATCTGGTCAAGGAGTTGTTCAAATCAATTCAAACGCGGCATGGAGTTTCCACAGGGTATATGGAATCTAGGGAAAAAAGATTTCCGGTATAGCTGGCCTCTGGAAAAAGTTAGGTTTTTGAACAAAAATTTGCGATTATTTCGAATAAGTAATTTAAAAAAAAGGTCTCTGTCATCTGGTCAAGGAGTTGTTCAAATCAATTCAAACTCGGCATGGAGTATCCTCAGGGTATATAAAAACTAGAAAAAAAGAATTTCCGGTATAGCTGGCCTCTGGAAAAAGTTAGATTTTTAAATGAAAAATTGCGAGTATTTCGAATAAGTAATTTTAAACAGAGGTCTTTTTCATCGGGTCAAGGAGTTGTTCAAATCAAACCAAACTCGGTATGGAGTGTCCTCAGGGTATATAGAATGTAGGGAAAAAAGAATTCCCGGTATAGCTTGCCTCTGAAAAAAGTTCGGTTTTTGAACAAAAAATTGCGATTATTTCGAATAAGTAATTTAAAAAAGGTCTTTTTCATCTGGTCAAGGAGTTGTTCAAATCAATTCAAACTCGGCATGAAGTGTCCTCAGGTTATATAGAATCTAGGGAAAAAAGATTTTCCAGTATAGCTGGCCTCTGGAAAAAGTTAGATTTTTGAACGAAAAATGGCGATTATTTCGAATAAGGAATTTAAAAAAGGGTCTTTTTCATCTGATCAAGGAGTTGTTCAAATCAATTCAAATTCGGCATGGAGTACCCTCAGGGTATATAAAAACTAGAAAAAAAAGAATTTCCGGTATAGCTTTCCTCTGAAAAAAGTTGAGTTTTTGAACAAAAATTTGCGATTATTTCGAATAAGTATTTTTAAAAAGAGGTCTTTTTCATGGGGTCAAGGAGTTGTTCAAATCAAACCAAACTCGGTATGGAGTATTCCCGGGGTATTTAAAAGCTAGGGAAAAAAGAGTTTCCGGTATAGCTGGCCTCTGGAAAAAAAATAGATTTTTGAACAAAAAATTGCGATTATTTCGAATAAGTAATTTAAAAAAAGATCTTTTTCATCTGGCCAAGGATTTGTTCAAATCAAACCAATCTCGGCATGGAGTATTCCCAGGGTAAATAGTATATAGGGAAAAAGAATTTCTGGTATAGCTGGCCTCTGGAAAAGGTTAGATTTTTGAACGAAAAATTGCGAGTATTTCGAATAAGTAATTTTAAACAGAGGTCTTTTTCATCTGTTCAAGGAGTTGTTCAAATCAATTCAAACTCGGCATGGAGTTTTCTCAGGGTAAATAAAAACTAGAAAAATAGAATTTCCGGTATAGCTTTCGTCTGAAAAAAGTTAGGTTTTTGAACAAAAATTTGCGATTATTTCGAATAAGTAATTTAAAAAAAGGTCTTTTTCATCTGGTCAAGGAGTTGTTCAAATCAATTCAAACTCGGCACGGAGTTTCCTCAGGGTATATAAAAACTAGAAAAAAAGAATTTCCGGTATAGCTTTCGTCTGAAAAAAGTTAGGTTTTTGAACAAAAATTTGCGATTACTTCAAAAAAGTAATTTTAAAAATGGTCTTTGTCATCTGGTCAAGGAGTTGTTCAAATCAATTCAAACGCGGCATGGAGTTTCCACAGGGTATATGGAATCTAGGGAAAAAAGATTTCCGGTATAGCTGGCCTCTGGAAAAAGTTAGGTTTTTGAACAAAAATTTGCGATTATTTCGAATAAGTAATTTAAAAAAAAGGTCTCTGTCATCTGGTCAAGGAGTTGTTCAAATCAATTCAAACTCGGCATGGAGTATCCTCAGGGTATATAAAAACTAGAAAAAAAGAATTTCCGGTATAGCTGGCCTCTGGAAAAAGTTAGATTTTTAAATGAAAAATTGCGAGTATTTCGAATAAGTAATTTTAAACAGAGGTCTTTTTCATCGGGTCAAGGAGTTGTTCAAATCAAACCAAACTCGGTATGTATGGAGTGTCCTCAGGGTATATAGAATCTAGGGAAAAAAGAATTCCCGGTATAGCTTGCCTCTGAAAAAAGTTCGGTTTTTGAACAAAAAATTGCGATTATTTCGAATAAGTAATTTAAAAAAGGTCTTTTTCATCTGGTCAAGGAGTTGTTCAAATCAATTCAAACTCGGCATGAAGTGTCCTCAGGGTATATAGAATCTAGGGAAAAAAGATTTTCCAGTATAGCTGGCCTCTGGAAAAAGTTAGATTTTTGAACGAAAAATGGCGATTATTTCGAATAAGGAATTTAAAAAAGGGTCTTTTTCATCTGATCAAGGAGTTGTTCAAATCAATTCAAATTCGGCATGGAGTACCCTCAGGGTATATAAAAACTAGAAAAAAAAAGAATTTCCTGTATAGCTTTCCTCTGAAAAAAGTTGGGTTTTTGAACAAAAATTTGCGATTATTTCGAATAAGTATTTTTAAAAAGAGGTCTTTTTCATGGGGTCAAGGAGTTGTTCAAATCAAACCAAACTCGGTATGGAGTATTCCCGGGGTATTTAAAAGCTAGGGAAAAAAGAGTTTCCGGTATAGCTGGCCTCTGGAAAAAAAATAGATTTTTGAACAAAAAATTACGATTATTTCGAATAAGTTATTTTAAAAAGAGGTCTTTTTCATCGGGTCAAGGAGTTGTTCAAATCAAACCAAACTCTGTATAGAGTATTCTCAGGGTATATAGAATCTAGGGAAAAACGAATTTCCCGTATAGCTTGCCTTTGAATAAAGTTAGGTTTTGAACGAAAAATTGCGATTATTTCGAATAAGTAATATAAAAAAGGTCTTTTTCATCTGGTCAAGGAGTTGTTCAAATCAATTCAAATTCGACATGGAGTATCCTCAGGATATATAAAATGTAGGGAAAAAAGATTTCCGGTATAGCTGGCCTCTTGAAAAAGCTAGATTTTTTAACGAAAAATTGCGACTACTTCGAAGAAGTAATTTTTTAAAAAAAGGTCTTTTTCATCTGGTCAAGGAGTTGTTCAAATCAATTCAAACTCGGCATGGAGTTTCCTCAGGGTATATAGAATCTAGGGAAAAAAGAATTTCCGGTATAGCTTGCCTCTGAAAAAAGTTAGATTTTTGAACGAAAAATGGCGATTATTTCGAATAAGGAATTTAAAAAAAGGGTCTTTTTCATCTGATCAAGGAGTTGTTCAAATCAATTCAAATTCGGCATGGAGTACCCTCAGGGTATATAAAAACTAGAAAAAAAAAGAATTTCCGGTATAGCTTTCCTCTGAAAAAAGTTGGGTTTTTGAACAAAAATTTGCGATTATTTCGAATAAGTATTTTTAAAAAGAGGTCTTTTTCATGGGGTCAAGGAGTTGTTCAAATCAAACCAAACTCGGTATGGAGTATTCCCGGGGTATTTAAAAGCTAGGGAAAAAAGAGTTTCCGGTATAGCTGGCCTCTGGAAAAAATAGATTTTTGAACGAAAAATTGCGATTATTTCGAATAAGTTATTTTAAAAAGAGGTCTTTTTCATCGGGTCAAGGAGTTGTTCAAATCAAACCAAACTCTGTATAGAGTATTCTCAGGGTATATAGAATCTAGGGAAAAACGAATTTCCCGTATAGCTTGCCTTTGAATAAAGTTAGGTTTTGAACGAAAAATTGCGATTATTTCGAATAAGTAATATAAAAAAGGTCTTTTTCATCTGCTCAAGGAGTTGTTCAAATCAATTCAAATTCGACATGGAGTATCCTCAGGATATATAAAATGTAGGGAAAAAAAGATTTCCGGTATAGCTGGCCTCTTGAAAAAGCTAGATTTTTTAACGAAAAATTGCGACTACTTCGAAGAAGTAATTTTTTAAAAAAAGGTCTTTTTCATCTGGTCAAGGAGTTGTTCAAATCAATTCAAACTCGGCATGGAGTTTTCTCAGGGTATATAGAATCTAGGGAAAAAAGAATTTCCGGTATAGCTTGCCTCTGAAAAAAGTTAGGTTTTTGAACAGAAAATTGCGACTATTTCGAATAAGTATTTTTAAAAAAAGGTCTTTTTCATCTGTTCAAGGAGTTGTTCAAATCAATTCAAACTCGGTATGGAGTATCCTCAGGGTATATAAAAACTAGAAAAAAAAGAGTTTCCGGTATAGCTTGCCTCTGAAAAAAGTTAGGTTTTTGAACAGAAAATTGCGATTATTTCGAATAAGTAGTTTAAAAAAAGATCTTTTTCATCTGGCCAAGGAGTTGTTCAAATCAAACCAATCTCGGCATGGAGTATTCCCAGGGTAAATAGAATATAGGGAAAAAGAATTTCTGGTACAGCTGGCCTCTGGAAAAGGTTAGATTTTTGAACGAAAAATTGCGATTATTTCGAATAGGTAATTTTAAAAAAAGGTCTTTTTCATCTGTTCAAGGAGTTGTTCAAATCAATTCAAACTCGGCATGGAGTTTCCTCAGGGTGTATAGAATCTAGGGAAAAAAGAATTTCCGGTATAGCTGGCCTCTGGAAAAAGTTAGATTTTTGAACGAAAAATTAAGATTATTTCGAATAAGTAAATTTTAAAAGAGGTCTTTTTCATGGGGTCAAGGAGTTGTTCAAATCAAACCAAACTCGGTATATTGTCTTCCCCGGGTATATAGAATCTAGGGAAAAACGAATTTCCCGTATAGCTTGCCTTTGAAAAAAGTTAAGTTTTGGAACAAAAATATGCGATTATTTCGAATAAATAATTTAAAAAAAAGTTCTTTTTCATCTGGTCAAGGAGTTGTTCAAATCAATTCAAATTCGGCATGGAGTATCTTCAGGATAGATAAAATGTAGGAAAAAAAGATTTCCGGTATAGCTGGCCTCTGGACAAAAGTTAGATTTTTTAACGAAAAATTGCGATTACTTCGAAGAAGTAATTTAAAAAATAGGTCTTTTTCATCTGGTCAAGGAGTTGTTCAAATCAGTTTTAACTCGGCATGGATTATCCTCAGGGTATATAAAAACTAGAAAAAAAGAATTTCCGGTATAGCTGGCCTCTGGAAAAAGTTAGATTTTTAAATGAAAAATTGCGAGTATTTCGAATAAGTAATTTTAAACAGAGGTCTTTTTCATCGGGTCAAGGAGTTGTTCAAATCAAACCAAACTCGGTATGGAGTATTCCCAGGGTATATAGAATCTAGCGAAAAAAGAGTTTCCGGTATAGCTTGCCTCTAAAATAAGTTAGGTTTTTGAACAGAAAATTGCGATTTTTTCGAATAAGTAATTTAAAAAATGATCTTTATCATCTGGCCAAGGAGTTGTTCAAATCAAACCAATCTCGGCATGGAGTATTCCCAGGGTAAATAGAATATAGGGAAAAAGAATTTCTGGTATAGCTGGCCTCTGGAAAAGGTTAGATTTTTGAACGAAAAATTGCGAGTTTTTCGAATAAGTAATTTTAAACAGAGGTCTTTTTCATCTGTTCAAGGAGTTGTTCAAATCAATTCAAACTCGGCATGGAGTTTTCTCAGGGTAAATAAAAACTAGAAAAATAGAATTTCCGGTATAGCTTTCGTCTGAAAAAAGTTAGGTTTTTGAACAAAAATTTGCGATTATTTCGAATAAGTAATTTAAAAAAAGGTCTTTTTCATCTGGTCAAGGAGTTGTTCAAATCAATTCAAACTCGGCACGGAGTTTCCTCAGGGTATATAAAAACTAGAAAAAAAGAATTTCCGGTATAGCTTTCGTCTGAAAAAAGTTAGGTTTTTGAACAAAAATTTGCGATTACTTCAAAAAAGTAATTTTAAAAATGGTCTTTGTCATCTGGTCAAGGAGTTGTTCAAATCAATTCAAACTCGGCATGGAGTTTCCACAGGGTATATGGAATCTAGGGAAAAAAGATTTCCGGTATAGCTGGCCTCTGGAAAAAGTTAGGTTTTTGAACAAAAATTTGCGATTATTTCGAATAAGTAAATTAAAAAAAAGGTCTCTGTCATCTGGTCAAGGAGTTGTTCAAATCAATTCAAACTCGGCATGGAGTATCCTCAGGGTATATAAAAACTAGAAAAAAAGAATTTCCGGTATAGCTGGCCTCTGGAAAAAGTTAGATTTTTAAATGAAAAATTGCGAGTATTTCGAATAAGTAATTTTAAACAGAGGTCTTTTTCATCGGGTCAAGGAGTTGTTCAAATCAAACCAAACTCGGTATGGAGTATTCCCAGGGTATATAGAATCTAGCGAAAAAAGAGTTTCCGGTATAGCTTGCCTCTGAAAAAAGTTAGGTTTTTGAACAGAAAATTGCGATTATTTCGAATAAGTAATTTAAAAAAGATCTTTTTCATCTGGCCAAGGAGTTGTTCAAATCAAACCAATCTCGGCATGGAGTATTCCCAGGGTAAATAGAAAATAGGGAAAAAGAATTTCTGGTATAGCTGGCCTCTGGAAAAGGTTAGATTTTTGAACGAAAAATTGCGAGTATTTCGAATAAGTAATTTTAAACAGAGGTCTTTTTCATCTGTTAAGGAGTTGTTCAAATCAATTCAAACTCGGCATGGAGTTTTCTCAGGGTAAATAAAAACTAGAAAATTAGAGTTTCCGGTATAGCTTTCGTCTGAAAAAAGTTAGGTTTTTGAACAAAAATTTGCGATTATTTCGAATAAGTAATTTAAAAAAAGGTCTTTTTCATCTGGTCAAGGAGTTGTTCAAATCAATTCAAACTCGGCACGGAGTTTCCTCAGGGTATATAAAAACTAGAAAAAAAGAATTTCCGGTATAGCTTTCGTCTGAAAAAAGTTAGGTTTTTGAACAAAAATTTGCGATTACTTCAAAAAAGTAATTTTAAAAAAAGGTCTTTGCCATCTGGTCAAGGAGTTGTTCAAATCAATTCAAACTCGGCATGGAGTTTCCACAGGGTATATGGAATCTAGGGAAAAAAGATTTCCGGTATAGCTGGCCTCTGGAAAAAGTTAGGTTTTTGAACAAAAATTTGCGATTATTTCGAATAAGTAATTTTAAAAAAAGGTATCTGTCATCTGGTCAAGGAGTTGTTCAAATCAATTCAAACTCGGCATGGAGTATCCTCGGGGTATATAAAAACTAGATAAAAAGAATTTCCTTTATAGCTTTCGTCTGAAAAAAGTTAGATTTTTGAACAGAAAATTGCGATTATTTCGAATAAGTAATTTAAAAAAAGATCTTTTTCATCTGGCCAAGGAGCTGTTCAAATCAAACCAATCTCGGCATGGAGTATTCCCAGGGTAAATAGAATATAGGGAAAAGAATTTCTGGTATAGCTGAACTCTGGAAAAGGTTAGATTTTTGAACGAAAAATTGCGATTATTTCGAATAAGTAATTTTAAAAAAAGGTCTTTTTCATCTGTTGAAGGAGTTGCTCAAATCAATTCAACTCGGCATGGAGTTTTCTCAGGGTAAAAAAACTAGAAAAATAGAATTTTCGCTATAGCTTTCGTCTGAAAAAAGTTAGATTTTTGAACAAAAATTTGCGATTATTTCGAATAAGTAATTTAAAAAAAGGTCTTTTTCATCTGGTCAAGGAGTTGTTCAAATCAATTCAATCTCGGCACGGAGTTTCCTCAGGGTATATAATAACTAGAAAAAAAGAATTTCCGGTATAGCTTTCGTCTGAAAAAAGTTAGGTTTTTGAACAAAAATTTGCGATTATTTCGAAAAAGTAATTTAAAAAAAAGGTCTTCGTCATCTGGTCAAGGAGTTGTTCACATCAATTCAAACTCGGCATGGAGTTTCCTCGGGGTATATGGAATCTAGGGAAAAAAGATTTCCGGTATAGCTGGCCTCTGGAAAAAGTTAGATTTTTTAACGAAAAATTGCGATTACTTCGAATAAGTAATTTTAAAAAAAAGGTCTTTTTCATCTGCTCAAGGAGTTGTTCAAATCAGTTCAAACTCGGCATAGAGTATCCTCAGGGTATATAAAAACTAGAAAAAAAGAATTTCCGGTATAGCTTTCGTCTGAAAAAACTTAGGTTTTTGAACAAAAATTTGCGATTATTTCGAATTAGTAATTTTAAAAAAGGTCTTTTTCATCTGGTCAAGGAGTTGTTCAAATCAATTCAGGGTATATAGAATCTAGGGAAAAAAGAATTTCCGGTATAGCTGGCCTCTGGAAAAAGTTAGATTTTTGAATGAAAAATTGCGAGTATTTCGAATAAGTAATTTTAAACAGAGGTCTTTTTCATCGGCTCAAAGAGTTGTTCAAATCAAACCAAACTCGGCATGGAGTATTCCCAGGGTATATAGAATCTAGCGAAAAAAGAGTTTCCGGTATAGCTTGCCTCTGAAAAAAGTTAGGTTTTTGAACAGAAAATTGCGATTATTTCGAATAAGTAATTTAAAAAAAGATCTTTTTCATCTGGCCAAGGAGTTGTTCAAATCAAACCAATCTCGGCATGGAGTATTCCCAGGGTATATAGAATATAGGGAAAAAGAATTTCTGGTATAGCTGGCCACTGGAAAAAGTTAGATTTTGCGACACACACACACACACATATATACTTTTATTAAGCTTTGAAGTGGGTGGAATCAGATCTATGCGGAACTTCATGACTCTTAGTTCTTTCACTTCACTACTGTATAAGTGGCAGCAGCTGTGAAGTTTTAGGAAAGTCAAACTAAAACGTTGTTTTTACCAGGTGTAAAACGGTATTTTGGTATACAGCAGTTTCAGTGACTTCGTTTTGTTAAGACTTTAACCCGGTCAGCCTGTTTGCACGTTTGGGGATCTTTTTACACGTTTCCAAATGTATGAAGTTTAGAAACAAAATATGTCGACATAAAAATTGTTTTAATGAAATGAATGTTTGAGGAAATTATGAATGCTCGGCCTTCACATCAACAGTTGAACTGACGAACAATTTTTGAGATTTTCCAGTATGTTTTGGGTGTGTTCCCTTCTTCCTTCTCTCAGCTAGGCTGGGAACCGGTTGCGATGCAGATTCAGAAAATATGGAAGAAAAGTGTCAATCAAGAAAAAATCATATTAGATCGAAATGAAGCTGACAGGCAAATCAGTCAGAACTTTCGACTTGTGATTAGTGCAGTTGACTTTTCGGATAAAAGATTTGAGGTTTCCTTTTAATAATTATTAAGATACCTTTTTAAAAAAATCGAGAAAGCTAAATGTTAATGGATAATGTTCTATAATAAACTATTAAAATAACTACCAAATTAATTTTGCTGTGTAATGTATAAATGGGTACTAATTAGATATAGCCAGCCAGCCCATTCCCTTTTTCTTGAAAAGGCAAAATTCTTTCATGATATACTGCTACTTCGCGATGGGCGCAACTTTTTGCTTTTTGGTTTTTGGTGAATCTAACAAGCTAAATATTTTATCTATTACCGATCTTAGCAGGAGACAAATGTGCATTTAGAGTGTTATGTATATGAAAAGCAGTTACTGCTTTCCAGTTAATCACAATAATTTCTGCACTGGCTATGAGATATATGGCGAAAAAAAGCGCACTTATCTTTCCAGCATCGTTACGGTCTTCTTCTATAGCGATGTCACTCACAATTTTGGAGGGTTTCAACTTATTTACAAGGCAGTACGAAAATCGAACCAAGAAGAGAAAACATCCTATGTGGATGGAGTGCCTCGTGATCAGAAATCAAACCCGGGTCGAGGTGTCACCGCTAAAAATCGCTAAAAGATGTAAGATTTGCGGTGAATTTGAGTAAAAGTGTAAGATTTGCGTTCAATGCGATGAATGCGGTGAAAAAAAACTTTTAAGCGGTGAAAAATTTTTTTTCAGCGCTTAAGCGGTGAAAGAAAACTTTTCACCGCTACAAGCAGGATGCGGTGAAAAAAAATTTTCACCGCTACCAGCAGAATGTGGTGAAAAAAAATTTTTCACCGCTACCAGCAGAATGCGGTGAAAAAAAATTTTTCACCGCTAAAATCGCAAATCTTACAAATATTCACCGCGCTAATTTCAACGCTTATCTTATATTCACAGGAAATATTTTTGAAGTAAGTGACAGATGGTGCAGTGGATTACGAAGTTGGTGACACGCATGAGGTAGAGGTTCGAACCCTAGTACGTCCGTCTTTTTTGTAAGAATTCCGTTGAATGCGGCGAAAAAAAATTTTCACCGCAAAATTCAACGCAACTCTTACAAAAATTCACCGCTTTCAGCGCATTCAACGCTAAAAGATGCGGGCGCTTTGCGGTGAAAAAGTTTTTTTTCACCGCTATTCACCGCTAATCTTACATTATTTTTTGTCAAAACCTCGACCCGGGAATGAGGTAGACGACGTCTGTCCAAATTATGAAAAAGTTTGGAGGGAGAAATACTACGAAAGAGGTCCCCTACCAGTAATTGATGACATGAAAGAGTGCACTACTGCATGTGATTGGGAAGTACCCGACGAGTACGGTGACCGACGTTCCAGAAGAACTACCGGTGACAATGCATTACCTTCACAAAACTTTAGTTATTTCAATGTTTATCAACACTCAACACGCGACGATTATGCCGATTTCCAGCAATCTGTGTTTTTTGATGAGAGCATTGTTATGCAATATGGTCACAAGGGAAGCGATTTTATTGTGCAGTGTTCGTTTGATAATGAAAACTGCTACTTCAACAACTTTGCTGAGATCAATGACCCAACATATGGAAAATGCTTCACCTTCAACTCTCTGAGGAAACAGTTCTAGAATATAAGTAACCTAACGAGTAAGCTCTGAACATTTTCTATTCCGCTGCTCACTAAAGTGGTGTAATTCATTTTTTTTTGGGGGGGGGGGATGGAGGGATGGCTAGGGCGGTGGATAAACTTCGCAAATTTTAACTATGAACGCACAAAAGAATGGTTTTAAACTTTGTCACATCAGCACAGATTTTTGCACAGATTTTGGTTTTGAGAAATTACGAAGTTTCATACAAACACATGAAGACACATGCAAACTTTACATGATTTTTCTTAGTCCTCTGACGTGTGTTTACAAATTATTTCATGTGAAGAAAATTGTCCTAACAGATGAGACCTCTTCGGATGTGTTATGGTCCGTTACTTTTTCTACCACAACAGAGCACTGAAAATCAGAACCAATGTATGTGGCCTTATTTTTGCAGAATCGAATGTTAACTGGAAGGCATAAATTATCTGACAGTCAAACTCCCAAATTTCTTTCCAAATGCTGTGCACTGAACCAAATTTAACTTCTTCTTAGATTCATCTGAAGGAGAATTGCACCGCAAAGAGTGGTCATTATAAAAGCAATAACGCAGGATACCAAAAGCGCACTCCAGATCATTCACCTATGCAAAATTACTTAAAAAATCTTCCTATATTATAACTTGGTTTAGTAAAGAAGATGAAACGGATCCTGTTGCATCTCCTAAGACTTCAAAACCATCTGTTCCTATTGATATTTTGATCAAACTATCAGTTTCGTTAATGCTTTCGACTAACCGTAATTTTCGATTGACCGTACTTTTATTTCTCCTGATTTTGTTAAAACTTCCGACGCTTTACACATTTCTTTTTGAAACCTGCAATGATTCTACCATCAAGATACTAGAAAAATTGCGCTAGTTTTGTGCTCTCAATTTCAGTTATCAGATTCCAATCTGCTCTCAAGAAACTTTCTCTCTCTCTCTCTCTCTCTCTCTCTCTCTCTCTCTCTCTCTCTCTCTCTCTCTCTCTCTCTCTCTGATAAAAATTTAAACTTTCTATCTTGAGATATGCAAAGTCAACATAAATAAAGGCAAAACAATTATATTTGTTTTGAAAAGATAAGAGTACATATCCGAACATTCAATTTAATCCCAAAAAACTTTTAGAATGTTTTTAGTAAAAAAAATAATAAAAGCGAGAACTTTTTCAAAGAGATCACGGGAGCGGAGAATACAAGAGCTCGAGCAGGATTGGCAAAGAATACGGTCTCAAGCTGACATTGTTTGTCGACTCAGAGGAATACGTTGGTCTATTAGCGCAAAACACTGGAGCACGAGTAGCAATTCACGATCCAGAAATAGAACCAATAATGAAAACTCAAAGTATGGCGATATCAGTCGGAGAAGCAACATTTTTGTCAATCAAGATTCAAGAATTACATCGTTTGGGTTCCAAATACAGTAATTGTACTGAAAAATGGGGAGATGATATGGACTTGAGCCGTGAATACAAGCAAAAGGTTTACACTTTGGAAAAATGTCTCCAACTGTGCATTCTGAACCAGCTTGTCAAGCGGTGCAATTGCATTGACTCCTATGATTTCAATTTCAAGGCAACGTCAAACAACACTAATTTTGGTAAAGGTAAAAATAGTGGTTTTCCTCTTTGTTCTCATACGAATGAAACAGCTAGAGACTGTCGCAAAGCCGTTTACGATGACTACGCGAAAATGAAGTTTAAGTGCTCCTCGTGTTTACCTCCTTGCCACACCAGAGAGTTTCTATACACGTCATCTCGATCTCACTGGCCGTCAACTGAATACGGTCCCTACTTTGCCAACAGGTTATTTGATCAGAAATCTGGCCGTCTTGTTTCATTTGCAAGGAAATTTGCAGATATTTCAAAAAACTTTGACAAATTGATCAATAAAGACGTTCGAGAAAACTTCGTGAGATTGGAGGTGTTTTACAACTCTCTCAGATTTCGTAGTTTGAAAGAAACTGCTTCTTATGAGTTTGTGGATCTTCTGAGTGATTTTGGAGGAAATATCAGTTTGTGGCTTGGGTGGAGCATATTCGCACTTTTCGAACTGTTCATATTTATTATGCACTGCTTTCAGGCTGCCTACATAGACTTTAGATCATAGAACAACTTGCTTGCAATCATTATCAAATAGAACGTGTACAATGGATAATTTGTTATATCTCTAAGATGTCTTTTTCTCCGCTGCTTTTGCTTTGACAAATGATTCTTTCAATTTTTTTCAAAATAAAGAAACTTAAGTGACTCATCGCGGCATTCTTTATATCATTTGGTGATTAAGTGCCAGTTCTTGAAACCTTGAATGCGCTACTATCTAACCAACTTTGCCTCTAAAATGAAATTTACTGAAATTGCTGATTTTCAAAAAAAAGGCAGATAATGACATCATGAGAATAGTCCTTTGCTGACCTTTGCCACTAAATTGTTTATTCCCAAAATATTCAAAAGAGGTTCCCAGTTTTTACTGTGCGGTGTATTTAACTGTCTTTATCCTGATGAAAATCTTTTACCCGATCTGTCAAAAAACTGCCTTTTCTGGATTCAAACTAATATCTATATTCTTTAGAACCTAAAATTTTTATTCCTAACATAAGTAAGTAATGAGCTGAGGTAACAGGTCGCTCAGCAGCTAAAAGTAAAATCTATTAAAAACAACGAAATTGGCATTCTGCGTCTGATTTAATATGACATTTAATGTTGCGACATTTAACGTTTGGCAAGACACGAGAAAATAACACCTAACCTGCAGGATTCCCGCACTATCTCAAACAATAGCTGCCTCCAATTTTCAGAACAATGATAACAAAACGGGGAAATCGTTATTTATACTAACGGATGGATGGCGTAGTCACTGTCTGGTCTCCAACTTGAGCGTTTAAACTTTTTCTACAAAATTCGTCTTTAAGCTAAAATTTGGTTACCTCTAAGAAAATCTAATTGTCTCCTAAAAATCTTGCATGGAAAATTTTATAAGTGATCAATTAGGTTTCCGTTCATTCCAGTTTTCTTGACATTCTTTCATCGCCCTTTTCCCTGGTTGCTACTACTCAGTGTTAGCGAACAAAGTGAACCAAAAAATCTACCTTTGACGAAAATCTGAGCTGAAAACCACTAGCTACAGAGCAGTCTTTTTCAAAACACGGTTATCTCATTCTAAATTAAAAACAACATTAAACAAACAATTCACGCCAAGAAGCCACTTGTTTTCGGGCTCCACTTCCTTATTCTATGTCATCAAAGCCATCACCTCAGTTGAACTTTAAAATTTATGAAAATAAATGAAATGCGAGCAACGATGAAAACACAACTATAGTTATGGATCTGTTACTCTTAGTTCTTAAGTTAAAATTGCTTTATACGAAATGTTGTTGGGCTTGTTATTTATCGAATAGATCTAAGTCATATAACAGTTATTATCTTTCAGAGGTTTGCACGGCTCTTACAAAAAAGTACTTTTATTGAGATATGAGAAAGTTTAGTATAGGAAATTCTGTCTTCCATGATACAAAATTGCGCTCATTATCTTTCCAGGTCACTGACTCTAATCATGAACATAAAATCAAGAAGGAAAAGTCTCGTCAACCGTTTTCAATGGCATCTCTTGACTTTTATTCCACAAACCGACTGTTCTGCTCCATTAAAACTGTTCGTATCATTATTTGCCGGGATAACCTACTAACAAGTTTTGGTTAATTAGAGAAATCGTAAAGGGTGCTGGATTAATATTCTATTATTTAAACAACTAGTTGATCAGTAGCTCAAAACCTATCTAAACTACCGGGAAAATTTGACATCTTAAAGTTCATCTGGAACATTTAATCAATAATAATTTTTTTTCTGGTTTCTGCGCAGTCGCAGCGGAACAGCATTAGGCCACAGAGTCCTGTTCTCAGCTTACGTTTTTCTGATGATTCCCCACATTTCAGACTGTATATTTTCATGAGCAGCATTGCTATTTCTTTGGTGACTTTGGCCACTTTTTTTGTCTGAAATTTTCACATGGAGCCAATATCGGCCAGGCTTTGGTCAACCTGAAGCCAGGTAGGGTAAGTGCTCATCCTCACACAGACAGCTTCACGGAGGCAGGGGATTTAACTCTCAAAAATTGGCGTAACAATCACATACCTTAACTGTCTTCTATCACACCAAAATATGTATTTTGGTTTTGCAAAAAGCTATAGATTAAGTAAACTTGTTAAGGGAAGAATTGACAAACTCTTGTATCATATCTTAGTAAATATTGCGTCATCTCGTAACTACAGCTCTGAGGATTTTCAAGATGTATAGGATGTATTATGCCATGGTGTACAATCGTTTAGATTCTAAGAACCAAAAGCCGACCACTGATGAACACTTGCAAGCAATTGTGAAACAATAGTATAAAACAGACGCATTTTAAAGTCGTTTTTACAAGATTTTTTTCGAAAATCGAATCATTTGATCAATTATGTAATCAGTCTGCTCAGTTTATGTATTAAAATTCAGCAAACTCTTTTTTGCCGTTGTTTTCAGGCTGTTTTGTTGCCTTGAGAGCAATTGTTCTGCAATTTTAGGTGCGTATCAGGTGATGTGTCGTGGGTGTTATGATTCAAGTAATCCGTGAATTTAACCATTTACATTTAATACTGAGAACAAAGGCAAAACTAAAAAAATCCTATCATGAATTTTTTGTTAAAGAAATACATCTGAGGTTTAACTATTGATTAAACTTAACACAAATTATGTTTCTGATGATAAGTTATTCATTAATATATAGAAACACACTTTGATTTTTGTCTCTGAGTTTTCATCTTAACAAAAAAACATAGGAGACTTTGTTTGCCTGCTTCCGAAAGAAACCTCACTGACAGAGAATGGATGATGATCCTGCAGAACTACAAGACTATTGCAGAGCGGTCTCTTGTACCCTTTGCAGGACGAAGTTAGTTTTGCACTTTATTAGTTTGAACTTTGATCTCATTGGCCATTATTGGAGCATAATTATTCACTGTAGCAAAAAGTTGACTTCTATATACTTGTTTTGTCGTAGATATATATGGAAGAAAATACAAGCAAAAAACTTAAAATTTGTTTGCTATAACCGGATTTCTATTGTTCCAATGACAATTGCTCGAAAACTTGCAAACCGCTCAAAACTGCTAGATACACAGATTTCTTTTGCTTTTCCGAGCTAAAACATTTAAGCGTTGCGACCATGATTCTTTGAAAAAGGTTTTTATCTGATGGTTCTATGTTTGTCTCCTAGATTTCTATTCGCTTTTTGTTCTTTCCGATGTTTTTTATAAAGTAAATTTTTGAGCGAACGTGATGAAAAATATCTTTTCCTTCTAATCAGTGTGTTTTATCTTTTTTCGTATGATGTTTGAGCGTTCATTTACTGTTTGGATGTTATTGGTTGCGAAATTTGCAAAAGTATTACAAAGTTTTGGCGAAAATGGAGCGAATATTGCATGATTTTATACGAAAAGGGTACCATGAATGACTCTTGTAGATTTTTTGCGCTCCAGTTTCCATCTTATTTAATATTGGAGCTATTATATCTCTCATTTGAGAGCACACTAGTTCTTGTTTTTTTAGGCTATTTAATTCTGGCCTTTTTTTGGATGCCTTTTATAGATATGAATCATGCCATAGTATTGAAAACTTTTTGCCAGACGGATGCGTATAATGCAAGATCTTGCAAGAAAATCTTGCAAAACAACGATCTCACAAAAATAACCCTTCAAACGCTACACTTGATCCCAGCGAATGGCGACCGGGCCAAGAAAAGAAACGGAAAAATAGTAAGATAAGCGGTAAAAAGTTTTTTTTCACTGCAAATCTCGTACATAATTTTGCGGTGAAATGCGGTCAATGAGGTGGAATTATGTAAGTTCACCGATAGAGTAAGCGGTGAACTTAAAAAAATTCACCACAATTCACCAATTACTAAAAGTTACCGTCCTAGAAAGGTTTCGACCCTCTTACCTCCTGCATGTCAGCCAGTTCTTCTTCCACTGCGGCACTTCTCGATAAAAATTAGCAATTTTGTTTCGAGTTCAAATCAAATTCACCCTACTTTTTGTAATACATACGCTTTGAACTTTTTTAAGAATAGCACTGGAATTACAAACTATAGCGTTGAAAATTGCTGATGTTTTGTAAGTTTACCGCATACTCTAGTGGTGAAATTACATAAATTCACTGCTTAAAAAAGTTTTGAAAAGATGTGTGATTATTCGTGGGTGAAATTTCAGTGCCTCTTTATTAAATGTATCCTAACTTAGTTGATCAAAAGACTGTTCGAGGCTTTTAATAACCGGTTAATTTATGTAATTTGGCACAGTAAGTTAAGCAGTGAATTTCTACAATTTCAACGCTTTCAATGCTGATCTCACTCCATTTTAACATATTTTCTTAGCGGTGAGTTTTTTTTTATTTCACCACTAAGATATGCGGTGAATGTATGTAGTTCCATTGCATTCATTGCTTATCTTACATAATTTGGACACTTTTTGGATGCCTTTCATAAATATGAATCATGCCAAAACATTGCAAATATTTTGCCAGACGAAAGCGTATAATGCAAGATTTTGTAGGAAAACCTGGCAAGATAACGATCTCACAAAAATAACCCTCCAAACCCTACACTTGATCCCAGCGAATGGCGACCGGGCCGAGAAAAGAATCGGAAAAATAGTAAGACAAGCGGTAAAAAGTTGTTTTTTTCACTGCAAATCTCGTACATAATTTTGCGTTGAAATGCGGTCAATGAGGTGGAATTATGTAAGTTCACCGCTAGAGTAAGCGGTGAACTTACAAAAATTCACCACAATTCACCAATTACTGCATGTTACCGTCCTAGAAAGGCTTCGAACCTCTTACCTCCTGCATGTCAGCCACTTCTTCTTCCACTGCGGCACTTCTCGATAAAAATTAGCAATTTTGTTTCGAGTTCAAATCAAATTCACCCTACTTTTTGTAATACATACGTTTTGAACTTTTTTAAGAATAGCACTGAAATTACAAACTATAGCTTTGAAAATTGCTGATGTTTTGTAAGTTTACCGCATACTCTAGTGGTGAAATTACATAAATTCACTGCTTAAAAAAGTTTTGAAAAGATGTGTGATTATTCGTGGGTGAAATTTCAGTGCCTCTTTATTAAATGTATCCTAACTTAGTTGATCAAAAGACTCTTCAAGGCTTTTAATAACCGGTTAATTTATGTAATTTGGCACAGTAAGTTAAGCAGTGAATTTCTACATTTTCAACGCTTTCACTGCTGATCTCAATCCATTTTAACATATTTTCTTAGCGGTGAGTGTTTTTTTATTTCACCACTAAGATATGCGGTGAATGTATGTAGTTTCATTGTATTCATTGCTTATCTTACATAATTTGGACACTTTTTGGATGCCTTTCATAAATATGAATCATGCCAAAACATTGCAAATATTTTGCCAGACAAAAGCGTTTAATGCAAGATTTTGTAGGAAAATCTGGCAAGATAACGATCTCACAAAAATAACCCTCCAAACCCTACACTTGATCCCAGCGAATGGTGACCGGGCCGAGAAAAGAATCGGAAAAATAGTAAGACAAGCGGTAAAACGTTGTTTTTTCACTGCAAATCTTGTACATATTTTTGCGGTGAAATGCGGTGAATGCGGTGAAATTATGTAAGTTCACCGCTAGAGTAAGCGGTGAACTTAAAAAAATTCACCACAATTCACCAATTACTAAAAGTTACCGTCCTAGAAAGGTTTCGACCCTCTTACCTCCTGCATGTCAGCCAGTTCTTCTTCCACTGCGGCACTTCTCGATAAAAATTAGCAATTTTGTTTCGAGTTCAAATCAAATTCACCCTACTTTTTGTAATACATACGCTTTGAACTTTTTTAAGAATAGCACTGGAATTACAAACTATAGCTTTGAAAATTGCTGATGTTTTGTAAGTTTACCGCATACTCTAGTGGTGAAATTACATAAATTCACTGCTTAAAAAAGTTTTGAAAAGATGTGTGATTATTCGTGGGTGAAATTTCAGTGCCTCTTTATTAAATGTATCCTAACTTAGTTGATCAAAAGACTCTTCGAGGCTTTTAATAACCGGTTAATTTATGTAATTTGGCACAGTAAGTTAAGCAGTGAATTTCTACATTTTCAACGCTTTCACTGCTGATCTCAATCCATTTTAACATATTTTCTTAGCGGTGAGTGTTTTTTTATTTCACCACTAAGATATGCGGTGAATGTATGTAGTTTCATTGTATTCATTGCTTATCTTACATAATTTGGACACTTTTTGGATGCCTTTCATAAATATGAATCATGCCAAAACATTGCAAATATTTTGCCAGACAAAAGCGTTTAATGCAAGATTTTGTAGGAAAATCTGGCAAGATAACGATCTCACAAAAATAACCCTCCAAACCCTACACTTGATCCCAGCGAATGGTGAACGGGCCGAGAAAAGAATCGGAAAAATAGTAAGACAAGCGGTAAAACGTTGTTTTTTCACTGCAAATCTTGTACATAATTTTGCGGTGAAATGCGGTGAATGCGGTGAAATTATGTAAGTTCACCGCTAGAGTAAGCGGTGAACGTGCAAAGCTTCACCAGATTTCACAACTTACTACAATTTACCGTCCTAGATTGGCTGCAAACCTCTCATCTCCTGCATGTCAGCCACTTCTTCTTCCACTATGCCACTTCTCGATAAAGTCTAGCCTTTTTGTTTTGAAATTAAATCATATTCTCCAAATTACCTTTGTAACACATACGCGTTGAACTTTTGTAATAATAGCGGTGAAATTACAAGTTTTTGCGAAGAAATGTGGTGATTGTTTGTAAGTTCGCTGCTTACTATAGAGGTGAAATTACATAAACTCATCTCAAAAAAATTTTTTTAAATGTGTGATTATTCGTGGGTAAACTTTCCGTGCGTCTTTTAGTAAATTTATCTTAACTTCGCTGAACAACAGACAATTCTTTTTGCTCAGCGGTGAATTTGTGTTTTTTCGCCACTAAGTTAAGCGGTGAAATTGTGCAAATTCATCTCACTCACTGCTGATCTCACACAATTTTAACTCTTTTTTCTAAGCCGTCAGTTTATGTTATTTCACCACTAAGTTAAGCGGTGAATGTATGTAATTTCATTGCATTCACCGCTTATCTTACATAATTTGGACACTTTTTTCAAATCGGTGAATTTATGTTAAGTCACCGCTGAATTCAGCGGTGAAATTATGTAATCTCGCCGCTACCAGGCGATAAAGTTTTCTTTCACCGCGTTCACTGATTTATGTAATTTTACCGCTTTCGCCGCTTATCTTACAAATTTTTCCGCACGCACCGATTATTTTACATAATTTTGCGTTGAATGGCGGTGACACCTCGACCCGGGGAACTACAGGCAAAAAAAAAAGAAGTTGATTCTTGCATTCATCTGAAACATCGGTATTTTGACTAGTACTTTTCATAACAGTTAACCTGCGTTTCTATGAGACAACTTTCTTCGGATTAGATGCATATCTGGGCTCTTAACTACTTGTATAGTCTAAGGTTTCCTAATCACAGTTGCTTTAATTTGAGTTCTTGAATTGACCACACACTGTGCGTGAGAAGACAATGCATTGGAGCTCCTGTTCTTGTTAAAAAATTCCCTTTGTTCAGACTTTTGTGCGTGCATTCGTGTTTCCAGAACGTATATTTTTGGACGCACAGCACTTCCCTTGTGCTTTATTTCGGTCTGGAAAAAAATAGTTTTCGACTGGTACCCCAGACATTTTGTTACCGCTCGGGCTGTTGATTCGAAGTTTTTCACTCAATTTTTTCCAAAAAAGTGAGAGGAAGAATGTAGTACAATAAACGGAAGTTGATGTGAGCAGTAAACGAGTTTTAAAGGCCCAGGCGCAACCTTATCTCATTCATCACTGTGCTGGTGGTCGACCTTCAAAACGTCCATTATTGAAATACCTTTTGAGTACCTGAAATACCTGAACTACTTCCAGCGAAAATATTAGAGCTAAATGATTAAGAAACTCTTTAGAGAAGATCATATTGCTGAAATTACGTTTCACTACAAAACACACATAAGGAATCTAACTTACTCTGATGACTGGTTTCTATCTACCAGCATAACAGAGATAATGTTTTATGGCAAAACCAGCTAAAAAATGTTGAATTAATTGTCCATTGAGCATTTTAGTTTTAATTGGAGTTAGAATTTTCAAATAAGGTTTAGCTTGCTTTGGTACAGAAACGAAGGTAAAAAAAATTGGCACGTTGTTATTAACGGTACTGTGTACAGACAAACTTGAGAAGTGAAAATAGTTTTGAGGAACTAGATGTTGGCTAACTTTAGTCAATTGCAAGAAGTTATCTCTTGTCAGTTCCAGTAGTTCTCGATGCGTATCTCAGTTTCAACTATCGTTGAACAGCGGAACAGAAAAATGTCTTAGTTAATTTTTGACTAATCGAATAGCGAAAGATTATTTATAAAATGATCGATTTTAATCAACTGTGAGAAAACGAATAAAAGAGGAATAATACATCAAAAACAGAAACAATCGATGACGAGACTGGGGATGGACAGCCATCCATTATTCATTTAAAAAATAAGGAAAATTCTAAATGAAATCCTGAATAACAAATAAAGCTTACAGAGCACCAAGTAAGGAAACTGAACTCAATATTATTTTAGAGACCAAAATAAAAGATCTAAATAAAGAAAATGAATTTGATGAACGAGACCCGAAAAATATTGAAAGCTGAATTAAATTAGGCGCTAGTGTACCACATTTGCCTCTTGGCAAGATTAAACAAATGGTCAAATTGTTTTTTATTTTCATTTTTGTATCAGAAAATTAGTAATATTCGAACTAATGGTCAAAGCTGATATTTTGATAGTCTTTAGTCAATTTTGGCTCTAGTCTTTATCTGAACCGATTTCATTCTCTGCTTCACGAACGGTCATTTCAGTGCCGTCATAATTGGGTGAAACGTAATAATCCATTGGGTAACGCTGTTTTGGGAAGCAATGTCCAAAATCCATGTCTGTTTCGGGACGATCAGTTTCATTGAGCTCTTCCCTTATTGCCTTGTTTAATTTCTTCTTCCTTATTGGCTTAATTTCATCTGCTAGATCTTATGCGTAACTATTTTTCCGCCTTCCATTTTATTACGTGCGTCCCTGGCGAGTTTTGCAGTAAGACTATCTGTGATTTTCCCGGTTGAAGTTTTCACGCTTCAGATGTTATTTCTTTTGATGCTATTTTGTGGTGGCTGGTTTGACATTAAGCGAGGTCTAGTCTACATGTGCGCGGTACGTCGTGTAGAACGAAAATTTGAAAGAAATTCCAAGCGCTCTTTCCGCTAGCTCCACCGAATAAAACAGCTGTATCAAGTGAATTTTTGATCTTTTTCGTTATATATCGGTCACCCAATTTGAATTTCTTCATATGGAACTTTGCCTAACTTTGATGGTTTCCATTCATTCAGAAGAATTAAAGATTTTTTAATATTTTCTGACCAGTTTTGGTCCTAGAAATACACTTTGATATTATTTCCACAATATTTCTGTGCATGAGCGGCCAACAACCTTGGATTGTTGTGTCCATCACCTTCCAGTGTCCTGAATGGGTCCCATGGATAGATACTTTTTGGCTGATTTTTACCCTAACATGTCCATTCATGCGCTTGGATGGACAGTTTTTGGTAATTATTCCCTATTCGTTAGGATTGTTGCCTGAATATGTAATAGACTTACCTTTACTCCATTTTCAAGCACACAGCTTCCCGGGTCGAGGTGTCACCGCTAAAAATCACAAAAAAGATGTAAGATTTGCGGTGAATTTGAGTAAAAGTGTAAGATTTGAGTTCAATGCGACGAATGCGGTGAAAAAAAAACTTTTAAGCGGTGAAAATATTTTTTCAGCGCTTAAGCGGTGAAAGAAAATTTTTCACCGCTACAAGCAGGATGCGGTGAAAAAAAATTTTCACCGCTACCACCAGAATGCGGTGAAAAAATTTTTTCACCGCTACCAGCAGAATGCGGTGAAAAAAAATTTTTCACCGCTAAATCGCAAATCTTACAAAAATTTACCGCTCTAATTTCAACGCTTATCTTATATTCACAGGAAATATCATTAAAGTAAGTGACAGATGGCGCAGTGGATTACGAAGTTGATCACACGCATGAGGTAGAGGTTCGAACCCTTGTACGGCAGTTTCTTTTTTGTAAGAATTCCGGTGAATGCGGTGAAAAAAAATTTTTCACCGCAAAATTGAACGCTATTCTTACAAAAATTCACCGCTTTCAGCGCATTCAACGCTAAAAGATGCGGGCGCTTTGCGGTGAAAAAAATTTTTTTTACCGCTATTCACTGCTAATCTTACATTATTTTTTGTCAAAACCTCGATCCGGGTTTAATTCCTTCGTTTATAATGGGCATTTACCCAATTTTATATACTGTAGCGAAAAGTGTGTGTACGCAGAGTCAGGGAACGAATGACCAAGTGATATCATGCAAAAGGGGGTAATAGAGTGGAAACCCCATGGGGATAATAGGGTATAACTTTTGCATGGGGATAAAAGGTTGAAACGGTTACATGTAGAGACACTACTTGATAAGTTCTGGAAACTAAAAATTACATTCCATTCACTGCATGAAGATAAAATGCTAGAGTTTTGCCATACGGATAAAGAGATTAGAACATATTATCTGCAAGCAGGTAAAAGAACGAAGGTCTGAAATAAGATAGAGTTTATTTGCAGTGCATTTACGTAGTTGGGTTATCAAGTTGTGCCATAGGGATAATGGGGTATCGACTTCACAATCTGCGAACGTGTAATAAGGCGAAGATTTGAATGGGGTTCATAATGTAAAACGCTTCATGGTATTTGTTGGGGTAAAAACCTGCCAATGGGATAGTAATATATAGGTTAGAACTCATGCAAGACAGCTTTGAGATTTGAAAAAAAATATTAGAATTCAAAAGTGCAAGGGGGTAAAAGGATATAACATTATCATGGTTAGAATTTGGCATAGCATTGAATATCTACTAGAATTTATGAATGGGAAAAACGTTGATTATATGCAGGAGCGTAAAAGGATTAATATTAGGATTAAGATTGTTGGGTTTGGTATTGGATGGTGAAAAAAGTCTATAGATACTAATATCTGCACACGGGTAGAAAGAAATTGTGATTTGAATCAGGATAATCGCGTGTAGTATTACATGGTAATTATACAGAAAATTTTTACCATACTGATAGTAGCGTTTACATTGGATTATCTGCATACTCAACAAATAGTGTGAAAATTTGAATCAGGATACTAAGATAAAGTACTTAGTGGGGCTAAAAAAGAGGTTTTAGCATTATATTGGTGTATAGATTTCCTTATCTGCAAGCATCTATTATATGTGATCATTTGATTTGGTATGGTAGAAAGCAGTTTTGCATGGAAGGAAATAGTGTATAGCTTTGCCACTAAATTTGCCAGATGATTTTCTAACGCACTTCTAAAATTTGGGCACTGGTGAACACTAATGCAAAATTACGTTATAATGTGTTAGTTTTGGTGATAGTAAACATATATGAGTAATCAAATGTCATTTGTACTTCATTTGTTCCTTCTTAATTTACCTGTCATGGAGAAAAATTTCTTTAGTAAAAATGTTTTAGTAGTGAAAATTAACACAAAAAAAATATTTTAAGAAGTTGTCAATTGTATTCATACAAAGAGTATTTGGATGATGAAAGGCCATTTTAAACATCAGATTTTTTCTCTTAATGTTCAAGTCCTAAAGAAGAATTTTTTATGTAAGAGTTGTTCAATTAGTGAAAAAAACGCAAAACTAGTTTAAAAAACATCAATTTTGCTCACATAAATTATAAATGGGTCTTGAGTGGCCAATTCTACATCATTTTTTCCTCTTAATGTACAAGTCCTAGAGAAAATGTTCTGAAGGAAAAATGTTCCAGTAGTAAAAACTAACACAAAAGTACTCAAAAAACATCAATTTTGCTCAATTAACATATATATGAGTCATAAAGTTCAATTGTACATCTTTTCCCCTCTTAATGCAAAAGTCATAGAGATAAATTTCTTTAGTAAAAGTTGTGTAATTAGTGAAAATTAACACAAAACTACTCTAGAAAATGTCAGTTTTGTTCACGCAAAGTATATATGAGTCATCAAAGGTCATTTCTACATCATTTTTTCCTTCTTAGTGAACAAGTCATAGACAAAAACTTCTTTAGTAAAATCGTTCTATTTAGTGAAAACTTACATAAATTTATTATAAAAGTTTTAATTATCTTCACATAAAATTTTTATGGGTCATTAAAGATCATTCGTGCATCATTTTTTCCTTCTCAATGTACAAGCCACAGAGAAAATTCTCTTAAATAGAGTTTGTTCCTTTATTAAAAACTAACGCAGATTAGTTGAGTAAACATCAATTTTGCTCGCTAAAATTATACATGAGTCATCAAAGATCTTTTGTACGTCATTTTTCCCCATCATATACAAGTCCCAGGGAAAAATTTCTTTAGGAAAAGTTGCTCCATTAGCTAAAATGAAAATGTCTACATAAAAAAAATTGTCATTTGTGTCCATACAAAGTTTATATTTACCCATCAAAGGTCATTTTTGCATCATTTTTTCTTCATATTGTAAAACTCAGAGAAAAATTTCTGAAGTAAAAACTAACTCAGAATTAGTTTAATAAACATCAATTTTGCTCCTACAATTTATATATGAGTCATCAAAGATGATTTGTACATCATTTTCCCCTTTAATGTACAAGTCCCAGAGAGAAATTTCTTAAGGAAAAATTGCTCCATTAGTGAAAATTAAAAAGATCTACTTTAAAAAAATGTCAATTGTGTCCAAACAAAGTATGTGTCTACACATCAAAGGTCTTTTGTACATCATTTTTTCCCTCTTAATGTAAAACTCATAGAGAAAACTTTCTTGAACAAAAGTTGCTCCTTTGGTAAAAACTAACATAGAATTAATTTAGTAAAAACCAATTTTACTCACACAAATTATATATGAGTCATCAAAGATCATTTTTACATCGTTCTTTTGCTCTCAATGTATTAGTCCCCGGGAAAAGTTTTTTTTTGAAAAGTTGCTCCATCAGTGAAAACTAACACAAAACTACTTTAAAAAACATCAATTCTTCTCACATAAAGCGTACATTAGCCATCAAAGATCAATTGTACTTCAATTTTTTTTCTCTAAATGTACAGGTTATTGAGGAAATTTCCTGTAATAAAAGTTGTTTCGTTAGTGAAAGTTTTAAAAAATTGACAATTGAACCCATACAAAGTATATATGAGTTATCAAAGGTCAATTGTACATAAATTTTTTCCTTTCAATCTACAAGTCATAGAGAAAAATTTATAAGTAAAACTCGTTCAATTAGTGGAAAGTAACGCAGAGCTACTTAAAAACATTCAATTTTTCTCACATAAAGCGCATAGGAGTCATCGAAGTTCAATTAAACTCGATTTTTTCCTCTGTTTGTGTCTGTTACAGAGAAACATTTTTTATATTAAAAATTGTTCCATTAGAAGAAACTAACACAAAACTACTTCAAAATAATCAATTTTGCTCAAATCAAGAATATATGAGTCATCAAATGTCATTCGTACATCCTTTTTCCTTCTTTATTTACAAATCTCAAAGAAAAATTTGTTAATTGAAAGTTGTTTCTTTAGTGAAAAATAACACCTACATTGAAAAACGTCAATCTTATCCACGCAAAGTATATGTGAGTCGCCAAAGGTCAACTTTACGTCAATATTTTCCCCATAGTGTACAAATCCCAGAGAATAAACTTTTTCATAGTTAAAAATAAAACAATACTTAAAAAAGTATCAGTTTTAAAAATTTGTTGGAACATCGTGCCACCAACCAAATGTACAGGAACAAAAAAAATCGAGGAAAGGTTGTTTCATTTGTTATAATAAGTAAAAAAAATGTTAGGTTAAAAAATCCTTAGTTAGTGAAAACTAACAAAAAAATATTTGAAAAGGTATTAATGCTGGTCCTAAAAAGTATATGAGAGTCATCAAAAATACATCGATTTTTCTCAGATTACTAATCCCGATGAGTACCCTACAAATATCATAAATTGTATCAGTTTTGCTCATACAAGGCATATAAGAATATGTGTCATCAATGGTTAATTGAACATCATTGTTTCCTCTTAATGAACATGCCGCAGAGGAAATTTTCTAATGTAAAAAAAAACAATAAAAACAAAAAGTCAGTAAAAATCTATTTTACATCTTTTCTCTCTCCTATTACTGTACAAGTCACAGTGTAAATTTTATCATCTAAAATCACTCTTTCAATGGTAAAAACGAACAAAAAGTTACTTTAAATTGCATTAGTTTTATTCATATAGAGTATATGAGTTCTCAGACGTAAATATTCATCATTTTATTCCCCTTGAGGTTAAAGTATTGGAGAAAAATTCCTTATTTAAAAGTTTTTGTTCGTAGATAACAATTGACACATAACTACTTGAAAATCTACGCAAACTACATCTGAGACTTTTTTCCTTCTCAATATACAAACCTGACAGATAAATCTCCAGAAACAAATTTTTCATTAAAATCTTGATCAATAAGCAAAAACTAACGCAAAACTTCTCAAAAGAGTATCAGTTTAGAACAGGCAAATGTAAATTAGGTCAACAGAGTCATGAAAAGTCTATTGCAAATCTTTTTGTCTTTCTCTTATTTACCCAGAGATCCATCGGAAAAATTGATTCCATTAGTGAAAAGTAACACAAAAAAAAGATTTAAAATGTGTTAGTATTGGTCATTTAAAGTATATATGCGTCATCAGACTAAGTTTAAAAAGTTTGCCATACTGTTGTACACTGATTATGTTATTTTGAAATTGCTTAATACACAAGTCCCAGAGAAATATTTTCTAAGTAAAAATTGATTCATACGGAAAAAGTAATTCAAAAAGTTCCCAATAAGTACAGAATTCGATCATATAAATTATATATGAGTCATGTCTAGTGAAAAAAAGTCACTTGAAATCTCTCAATGAACATGTAGTACATTAAAATTTACTCAATGAAAGTTAGTTTTCCGAAAAAAATGTTCAAAGGAAAATCTATATACGCGCATAAAATACATATGATTCATCGGGCTCACATCAAAAAGTGTACTATAGTAAGGCAAAATTCTTAAAATTATTCTACTCAAAATCTTTTTTTTGAAGTAAAATCTTAAACGGAAATTTTCAAAAAACCAGTTTCGTGCTCATTGTCGAGAAACAAAAGGTAGAATGTTTAATGCTTCACATCTCTCAAGGAACAAGTGTTTTACCAAAGTATACCTAATGATAAACTCTTATAGACAACACCCTCAGCTGAAACATTCAAACGCGCTTTCAAGCTCCCAAATAACTTTTGAGTGATCAGGAAACTAATTGTATATCGCTTGAGATATCTCTTTAGTTGATAATTGTTTATTAAAAAATTCTCAATTAAGATAGAACAAAAACAAGAATTAATTGTACAAATGGAAACTTATATTGTTTGTTATAGGCGTAAAACAGCAATTTTATTGTTATAAAGACTTGAATCATGGATGTTCACCTCGACAAATTATACAAAAATGAACCAGGAATATTTGATAAAATTATCTAAACATAGTAAAATGTTTGCTTAATCTCTTTTTTTTACTTTAATCCATAAAACTCGCGGAAAAATCCTTCAAGACAGAAGCTTTAATGCTACGTTTTACCAACATTGTTTACAAGCGCGGATCGAAAGAAGCTAAAGGTCAACAGTTATTGTATTTTTTTGGAGAGTAGGAACTCACATGAAACTGCGGTTATGATTACTTTGTATGTGTTGGTTTTAAGTGATGTATGTTTTACTCAATGTTAAAAAAATGTAGCCGGAAGTAGCCAATACTAGAAAGTTTTCAATAATAGAAAATGAAGTCCGTTTTACCATGCGTGCACAAAAACTCACCAGATAGGATTCTGAGTGCATGCATGGTTCAATGCATTAGAAAAAAAAAACAAATTTCTTTTGCTGCAAGAATATAACTTTGATTCGTTAAAATTACGTTACAAAAAAGTAAGTTAACACTCTCAATAACAAATGCTTTATATACCGTATTTGGAAAAATATAACGGACTTCTTTTTATGAAAACTCTCAAGAGTTGGTTCCTTCTAGCGACTTATACAAAATTGTATTTTTCCAAAATTGAGTAGGACGTACATCGCTTAAATCCAACACATTTATAATAACACTTAACACAGTTTCATGTGAGTTCCCACTCTACAAAAGAAATACAATTACTGCTTATCTTTAACTTTTTTGGATCTGCGCTTGCTAAAACTTATCTTTGAAGCTTCTTTCTTGAAGCATTGTTCCGAGAGCTTTATGGATCAAAGTAAAAAAAAATAGAATACACGAACATTGTAAAAAATTTAGTCAATTCCGTCCATTATTCGTGGTTCAATTTTGTTTAATTTGTATAGCTGAATATCCATGATACAAATCTTTATAACAATGAAATTGCTGTGTTACTACTAAAACAAACGATATAAGTTTTCTATTACAATCATTTCTTGTTTTTTTTCAATCAATCGTAATTGTGAAATTTTTAATGAAATATTATCAACTAAATAGATATCAAGCGGTATACAATTAATTTTTTGATCACTTGAAAGTAGTTTGGGAACTTGAAAGCGCGTTTGGATGTTTCCGCTGAGGGTTTTGTCTATACGAGTATATCATTAGGTATACCTTGGTGTAACACTTGTACCTTGAGAGATATGAATCTTTAAACATTCTACCATTTGTTTCTCAACAATGAGCACGAAACAGATATTTTGAAAATTTTAAGATTTTTAAGATTTTATCTCAAAACATATCGAGTAGAATAAACTTAAAAAGTGTGCCGTAAAATTATACACTTTTTGATCTGAGCCCTGATGAATCAAATGTGTTTTAAGTGGATAAATAGGTGTTGTTTTGAAAGAATTTAGAAAGTTTTTTTTAGAAAGCTAACTTCCAATGAGTAAGTTTTTTGTACTACATGTACATAGAAGTATATTAGGCGATTTTTTTTACTAGTGATGACTCATATATAACTGATATATCCGAAATTTATACTTCGAAATGAAGTACAATTACGCATTTTGACGAAGCAAAAACTTCACATGACCAATACTAACACATTTTAAATTGTTTTTGTGTTACTTTTCATTAAAAAACAAGTTTTTCCTTAGGATCTCTGGGTAAATCAAGAGGGAGAAAAAAAGAAATACAATAGAATTTTTATGACTATTGACTCATTTACATTTGCGTGGTCTAAATTGATACTCTTTTGAGAGAATTCGCGTTGGTTTCTGCTTATTGATCAATTTTTTTTTGAAAAAAAATTTTCAGGAGATTTCTCTGAGAGATCTGTATATTAAGAAGGAAAAAATTCTCGGGTATGGTTTGCGTAAATTTTCAATTGTAATTTGTGTCAGTTGTATTCTTCGAAAAGAAAACTTTTAATAAAGTAATTCATCTCCGATACTTGTACGTCAAGGGGAATAAAATGATGAATAGTTACGTTCGAGAACTCACATACACTTCATATGAACAAAACTAATGCAATTTAAAGTAACTTTTTGTCCGTTTTTACTATTGAAAGTGTTTTTTAGATGATAAAATTTTCACTGTGACTTGTTTATTAATAAGAGAGGAAAAAGATGTATAATAGAATTTTAATGAGTCATTTGTCTTTAATTAACAGAAACTAATACATTTTAAAATAATTTTGAAATAATTTCCGCAACTGAATATATTTTTTTACATTAGAGACCTTCCTCTGGTACGTGTTCATTAAGCGGAAAAAAAGACGTTCAATAGATCAATGTTGACACATACTCATATATGCCTTCTATGAGCAAAATTGATACAATTTAGGATTTTTTTAGGGTATTCTTCGGGACTAGTAAGCTCAGAAGAAAAAACGATGTGTTTTTGATGACTCTTATATACTTTTCAGAACAAACAATGATATTTTTTGAATAATTTTTTGTTAATTTTCACTAATTAAGGACTTTTTAACCTAACAATTTTTTGACTAATTTTAACAAATGAAACAATTTTTACTTGAATTTTTTTCCTGTTCTTGTACATTTGGTTGGGGGGGGGGACGATGCTCCATCAATTTTTGATAACTCATATATAACTTATGCGGACAAAACAGATACTAATTTAAGTGTTGTGTTAATTTTAACTACGAAACATTTTCCTTCTATGGGACTTGTACACTATGAAGAAAATAATAACATACAATTGACCTTTGGCGACTCATATATACTTTCCATGAGCAAGACTAACAATACGTGTTAGTTTTCTCTAATGAAACAACTTTCACCTTAGAAACTTTTCTTTGAGATTTGTATATTAAGAGGTAAAACTGATGTACAAATGACCTTTGATGACTCATAAATTTTTTATTTGAGTAAAATTGATGAATTTTGAAGTAGTTAGTTTGTGTTAGTTTCTACTAATGGAACAAGTTTTAAATAAAAAATTTTCTGCATGACAGTTACATTAAGAGAAAAAATGGCATTTAAATGATCTTCGATGACTCATATGAACTTTATGTGAGCTAATTTGAAGGTTTTCGAAGCAGTTTTCTGTTAGTTTCCATCTCTATGAATTGAACATTAAAAGGGGAAAAATTTTTTACAATTGACCTTTGATGACTAATGTACACTTTGTATGGACTCAATTGACAATATTTTTTTAAGTTTCACTAACAATACAACTTTTATTTCAGAAAATTTTCTCTATGATCTGTACATTAAGAGCAAAAAAATGATGTTCAATTGATCTTTGATATCTAATGTACGCTTTGTGTGAGGTAAATTGAGCTTTTTCAAAGTAGTTTTGTGTTAGTTTTTACTAATTGATCAACTTTTCATTAAAAACTTCTCTCTGTGACTAGTAAATTAAGAGCAAAAAATTGATGTAAAATTGATTTTTGATGACATATATAATTTGTGTGAGAAAACTGTTTTTACTAAACTATTTCTGTGGTAGATTTTACCAAAGGAACAGCTTTTACTTAAGAAAGTTTTCGCTATGAGTTTTACATTAGGAGAGTATTGCATTAGGAGTGATAATTTGTTTAATTATCACTAATAGAGCAACTCTTCCCCAAGAAATTTTTCTCTGAGACTTGTATTTTAAGGGGAAAAATGATGTACACATGATCTTTGATGACTCATATATAATTTGTGTGAGCAAAATTGATGTTTACTAAATTATTTCCGTGTTAGTTTTTACCAAAGGAACAACTTTTACTTAAGGAAGTATTCTTCATGACTTTTACATTGAGAGGGAAAAATGATGTACAACTGAACTCTAATGACGCATAAAGATTTTATATAAACTTAATTAAAATGTTTAAAGTAGATTTGTGATAGTTATCACTGAATAATTAATTACTACTCAACAAATTTTTCTCTTTGACTTTTACCTTCAGAGGGAAAAAATGATGTACAAATGACCTTTGATGAATCATATAATCTTTGTGCGAACAAAATTGACATTTTTTAAAATAGCTTTGTGTTAGTTTTCACTAATTAAACTGCCTTACTTAACAAATTGTTTCTCTTTGACTTTTACATTAAGAGGGAAAAAATGTTATACACTTGAACTTTGATGACTCATATATATGTTATGTGAGCAAAATTGATGTCATTGAGTAGTCTTGTGTTAGTTTTCACTAATGAAACAACTTTCACTATAGAAACTTTTGATTGAGATTTGTAAATTAACGGGGAAAATGATGTACAGATGACCTTTGATGACTCATATATTCTTCAAAGAAGCAATTTTGAAGATAATTGAAGTAGTTCTGTGTTAGTTTTTACAAAAGGAACAACTTTTCTTATGGAAATTTTTCTCTAGGACTTGTACATTAAGAGGGGAAAAAAGGATGTATTATTGGCCATTCATGACCCATACATATATTAAGTGAGGAAAATTAATGTTTTTCAAGTAGTTTTGTGCTTTTTCACTAATTGAACAATTTTTACATACAAAATTTTTCTATAGGACTTCAACATTAAGAGAAAAAAATTGATGTACAAATGACTTTGATCACTCAAATATACTTTGTGTGAACACAATTCAGAATTTCTTAAAGTATTTTTGCGTTAGTTTTCACTACTGAAACATTTTTTACTTAAGAAATTTTCATCCATGACCTGTACATTGAAAGGAAAAAATGATGTACAAATGACATTTGGTGACTCATTTTTATTTCATATCACCAAAACTTATACATTTTAAATTATTTTTGCATTAGTGTTCAACAGTGCCCGACGTTTTGCGTTAAAACTTAATCTGTCAAATCTAGTGGCAAAATTATACACTTTTTGCCTTCATGCAAAACTGCTTTCTACCATACCAATTCAATTGGTCACTTACATTACATGCTTGCAGATAATGAAATATCAATAATATAGACCAATATCACGCTAAAACCTAATTCTTAGCCCCACTAAGTATTATACCTTAGTATCCTGATTCAAATATTCACCCTATTTTCCACGTTTGCAGATAATCCAATCTAAACGCAACTATCCGCATGGTAAAAATTTTCTCTGTAAATACCATGTAATACTACACGCGATTATCCTGATTCGAATCCTAATTTTTTTCTCCCCGTGTGCAGATATTGGAATCCATAGACTTTTTTCACCATCAAATACCAAACCCAACAATCTTAATCCTAATCTTCATCCTTTTACGCTCCTGCAGATAATCAAAATTTTTCCTATAGTTTAATTCTAGTAGATATTCAAAGCTATACAACATTCTAAACATGACAATGTTATATCCTCTTATTCCATGCACTTTTGAGTTCTAATATTTTTTTAATCTTAAAGCTATGTTGCAGGAGTTCTAACCTATATATTACTATACCGTTGGCAGATTATACCCAAAAAATACCATGAAGCGTTTCACCCTATTAACCCCTTTCAAATCTTCACCTTATTACACGTTTGTAGATTTTGAATTCCATACCCTTTCATCCCTATGGCACACCTTTGATTACCCTACTACCTACACGATTTCTGATGTACACTTTCCTGATTCAAACCTTCATTCTTTTACCTGCTTGCAGATATTCAGTTCTAATCCCTTTATCATTATAGCAAAACTGCAAAACTCTACCCTTTTATCTCTATGCAATGAATGGAATGTAATTTTGAGTTTCCAGAACTTACCAAGCAGCGTCTCTACATGTAACCGTTTCAATTATTTTCCCCTTGCATAAACTATACCTATTATCCCCAAGGGATTTCCAGTGTATTAGTGTATTACCCCTATGTATGATACCCCTTGGTCATTCGTTTCCTGACTGTGCGTACATACACTTTTGGCTACAGTATATAAGTTTGTGTAAAAATTCATTATAAACGAAGGAAATAAACCTGTGTTTTTCAAAATGGAGTTAAGGTATGTCTATTACCTATTCAGTCAACAATCATAACAAATAGGGAATAATTACCAAGAATTTTGCATTCGCGCGCATGGTGGGTCATCTTTGGGTAAAATTGGCCAAAAAGTGAGTCATGATGTACTGGTTTCTTACTACTCACAATCGCGGACCACCTCCGTACGACATCAAGTTTGACAGTTGCAATTTCTTGATATTTGACAGTTGGGTTCCTGTTGAAGGTCCGGCCTCATCAGCGAAGGGAACTGTTGATGGTGTTATTCGTTTGATATTATAGAGAAGTTCTTCCACTGTGCTTGACATTGTTGAATTTATTTCGATTCACTGGACACTTGTATTGAAGTTGAGGGTGATTGCTTTCATTGGAAGGTTTTCTGTTGAAATTGCTGTTAATATCACTTTTTTCGTTCCTGACTAAATAAAAAGTTTGAGTATTTAGAATATAGCATTTTGATCATCATTTAATTGTGTCGATTTCTGGAAAAAGAAATTGCTTATCGTAGTTATTTTTTGCGGCTCCCTGTTGTGCGTCGCTCAATATATAATCCACTCAGCCCTTTTTTGAGCCGGATAAATGATTGATCGAAAAAAATAAAGCAATCAATCTACCCAGTCGGCTCTTTTTAGATTTAATTGCTCTATTTGCACCTATCATACATAAAACGATCGATGTTCAGTAGTTGCTTAAAAGCGTCTACTAGAGAGGCAGTTTATTTTGGATGTTCAATTGACAAGACTATCCCAAGGGGCTCCAATGCAGTAACGCTATACCGTTCTCTGACAGAGTTGACAAAACGCAACTCGAAAGCAAACTTTTGTCATCCGTTGTATGTTAATTGACCCAGAGTCGCATCTAGTCTTTTTTACACGTGTTTTTAACTATGGGTTGAAAGGTTGATTCTCAGTGGTTTGCGCAATTTTTGATGAATTCAGACTTCTTTTAATGGTGGTCTCAGTGGACAAAAAGTTTGTCATGGATTTTGAATGAATTTTACCGAATGGTGAAGAGATCCAAAGGCAAATCTCATTTTTTCAAAGTTAATTGGGCTTTAAATAATTGAATGGCATGCGTTTGTCTCAGTGGACAAAAAAAAAATTTGAAGCAGATTTTGATTGAATTTTATCAAATGATGAAGAGATCCAATGCAAAAATCTCAATTTTTCAAATTTAATTGGGCATTGAATAATTGAATGGCAGGCGTTTTATTGGCTAACGTGTGACTCCCGTTTGAGTAATTTTCAGACCTTACCATTCTGTTTTTTATATCGCAAATTTGCAATTTGATAAGTTTATGCCGATATTTTTGTCATCTAATTTTTCATAAACTTTTTATTACTTTTACGACGTGATCTTCTAATTTTCCCATCCTGACTATCAGAAAGTAGTCTAGGAAACAGTAAGTATTTTGAAGGTCTGTATTTTGAAGGTCTTGTGTACGGTCTGTTGGTTTTTGGAATTCACTTGGTATATTTTTCAGAAAGTAAAATCCTGTCTGAAATAGTTAGGCAATTTACCGCTTGCTCTAATGAAATTATAATGGCGAGCCGTATCAGGGTGTAGATTTAACTCACTGAGTACTGCATATCGATCGTTGGAAAACTGCAAAAATTCTTCTCCTGCAGCGCGTCTGAACACAAATTTTGTGGAATTATTCAGATAAGCGCATCTATGTTAATTATTTCAATACCTGTTATTTAGAAGCAATTTATTAAAAAATTTTGATTCTAGCGCCATTTTAATTGATTGGTACATGTTAACTGTAATTACGATCGGTAAAAAATGTCGATCAGACAACTTGAAAGTTTTTGCTGTGACCTACCGAAAATTTTAAATTCGATTTTGACTTTAGGCTGTACAAGTGTCAGAACTTGTCTGCCCTTTTGATAAGATGCTCTATAATTTTTTTAGAAATTGTACTTCACTTTATTATTTTTCGATTAACCGATTCGAGTGATTTGTTGTAGAATTTCCCCAGCAATTTCCTTTTTGAACCCATGAAGACTCTTGAGTCATTGCTGTTTTGACAATTATAATTATTGAGAGACGATGATGACGGTCGTTACTGGAAAGTTTTACCGGGAAGCGAAAAAGTGCTAATTCTGGTTCTCAAGCACCGCATTAGGGACAACTTAAGGATCAGTGATTTTCAATCCAGGGCTGATGCTGATAGTTTTCTTAGAGAATAAAAACCTTATCTCTTTACATTTATATATTTATCTTATATCTGTTCACTATTAAAAAGACTTAACACCCAGATAGCGTCTATTTCGTTTTTTTTTCGGTGCAGCTGATAATATACATAATGATTTCGACAAAGATTATATATTGATTTGCAAAATACAAATTGCATGAGGAGAAAATGTGTAAATAGCTGATAATTAATAACAAGCACCAATACGAACTACTCTAGTTTTTTTTCACAAAGAATAACAATTTTGTAATTGTGGAAAAATCAAAAATTTTTAATGGACTAGTTGGATGGTTTTGAGTGTTTCCTTTGCTGGCTTTTGTATTACTCAAAAGGACTCCAAAAACTTTGCTCCTAGTTGACTGCTAGTATGTTTGCACATCAATAAAATACAGATATCTGTTGTATCTTTCGTTTCAAATTATCTTCCTCTACTGTAGTTTGGAAAAATAACCATTGAACAATAATGGGTCTATAAAAGCCAATGAGAGCTAAGCACTATTCTTTTTATTAAAAAGAAAAAAAATTGAACTCAATGAAAAAAGCGACGATTTTCAAATAAAAGCCTTTGAAGCATTGAGGCCATAGACGGACACAAGTCTCTACTTTGTACGATTTAACAGGGTTACATAAATTGGAAACGACGTTTGGTTCATTTCCTTCTATACTAAAAATTCTTCCAGGCAGTTAAGAAATTTTTATAGCTAGTTCTCATATGTTTGATGTAACTACAGAGACTGAAATTAATTTCTCCCACATAGAGCATGAAATTGTGCAGATGAAAGCCTACGTCAAATTAATTTACACAGTTTTGGTCCCATGAAGAAAGCCATTGGCATTGCTTTACGAAAATTGTAGTGAAAAGATACAACACCTAATATTTTGCGATCTACATAGTGGAGTCAAATGTGACTTCCAGAAAGAACTATCTGAAAGACTTTATTATTTAAATGAATAAAGACTGAAAATACTCTTCCCTGATTGGATAAAAAAGGGAATAATATCTTCTCCTTTTTATCCTTTAGATGTTTACCCATTTACCCCTCTTCTCAGAAGAGAAAGTTATTTAGTCAGTACCAGTTCACCACCTGATATAATAATAAAGTATATTTCTCTCTCTCTACTCCGCTCTTGTTTTGTATTGAGATATACGTTAGACTTTAGCATTGGGGCCCGTGCACTGTCTACTGAAGCTCAGATAGAAGAGTAACAGACTAGAGATATAGAACTTTAGTTAGTCAGGTAAGCCTTAAGAGTACATCTTATTCTTGAGACAACCATAAGACAGTTCCGGAAGTAGCCTAATAAAGGTAAGCTCAGAACACGTCTTATCTGGTGCGACCAGTGCTGAACTAAATTGTGTAAACAAACAGAAAAAAACATCGAAAAGAAAACATAAGTTATTTGGTAAACATAACAAATAAAAAGAACATTAAAATGGCTTACAAATACAATAAACAAACATATACCAGCAATTTCTAAATACCATTTACAATTGCTAACGATTGTCCACAAGAGAACCGTGAAATTATCTACAGAATACTAATAAACTTGAAAACAATCTATTTAAAGAAACAAAACATATACAACAAATTAACATACATAGAAACCACCTAGTACATTATCTACCAGTAATACTACTGGATAGAGATCAACATAACAAACATTACGCATTCACACTAACAGATGAAAAAGGAGATAAAAAGATATTTTTTAATTTCCAAAATGAAACATCACTATCGGATATGTTTAAAATATTCTTGAAAAGACATGAGGAATCACAAGATAAAACAAAATTGACAGCTATAACATCCACTACGTACGAGATACTAAGGAATACAGCCGAATACCTGAACAAACATCGTCAACAAATACAGTCAGTGAACGACAAATTAAGATTCGATATAAAAAATTATAACAATTGGCTAACAAAAATAATTGAATTAAAATCAGACTTCAAAACAACAACATTAGATATAATAAAAATAGTATTTGAATTCACATTCCTATTTTGGTTAGATAACTTTGAACACATTAATGAAAAACGAGTCCAATTCGGAGAAACATTTCCAGAGGAAATTAGTCATCTATGTGACGAACTACAAAACATTTGGAATAGCGAACTTTTTTCAGAACATTTTGAAAGCACATTAAAAATATGCTCCGATAGCATAAACTTCATTGAAGGATTACAAAGTCATGTAAAAATCACGGATCAAAGTCAAACAGGATCTTCTTCATTTAACTTATCAAGAAGCCTAACATCGACATCAACACCTAAAGACATTCAAACAAATAATAACTTACAAACAAAACAAAAATCAACACTAAAACCTGATAAACAATTAACATCGAATTTATTTGGAAATCAACAAAATATAAACGAAGATATAGATATATCAGATTCCGAAGACAGGGAGATAATATTTGAAACTAAATTACCACCATCAGTGAACCAAAATGCTCGACGGAAATATCCAATGAGAGATAATAGAAACAATACCTATAGTAGTTCTCTAAATGACAACCAAGAGTATCACGAACAATATTGGAGACAACAAACAAATAATTACATGGAACTAAGAAACGAAATAACAGCTACAGTAACAAATCACACAAATAAACTAATAGATGATCTAGAAATGAAATATCAACAGATGAATAAAAGAATGGAAAAAAGACAAGAAGAAGCACTAGAAATGGTATTCAACAGACTAGATAAAACTCTGGATAACATAAATAGACAAACAAACTTCAGAACAGAAAATGAACATTATTCAATAACAGAAATATAGACAATATTGCGAACGAAAATATACAAATTAATAAAAGACAATACAATCGACAACATGAAAATCGGAATAGAAGAACCAATTCTATCACAACAGAAGAAAGAGAAACAGCCGCAGTAGAACCTCCTCTACCCTTTTAGAACCAATTAACATCAATGAGTATAAACGAAGAACCTCAAATAGAACAAAGCATCAGCAGTGGTTCAGTACCAACAACAATAAGACCTTTCGATGGTACAGACCCAGCCTATACTGTTGAAGAATACTTAAATAGTATAGTTGCAGCTATGATATTTAGCAGCGGAATAGAAAGAGTAAACAAACCTGGACATCATCAATGGAAAGTAAAAAGAGCAGACTTAATATTACATACACTACAAGGACCTGCACAAAAATGGTATTCAACACTTCCAAGCGAAACAAAATTAGATTGGGAAACATTCTGCAAAGAGTTCTCAGATATGTTCGATTCTGAAAAATCAAAACGACAAGAAAAATAATATTACAACAACTACAAAAGCATACAAACGAATCACTAAGATCATTAGCACTGAGAATAGAAACTCTCGTGAAAACTGCATATTCATTATACACAGAAGATTAAAGAAATAGTGTAATGAACCAAACATTTATTAGATGTTTAGATAACGAACTAAAAACAGCAGCATTAAAAAAGCATGCGAATCATAAACAAACGCCGAGAGAACCAGAAATGCCATTCAAAGCATTGGTTGAGAAAATAGACCAGATGGATCTAACAAGAACTATAACAAATAATCACAGACGACTATATGAGGTTAATCAGAGCACAAGTAATATAAATGACGATCTAAAACAAATGAACATAGCCTGTAACAATATCAACGAACTTAACCAAAACGATCTAGAACAATTTGAAGGAACAATATGTAACGTCCTTAACGGAATTAATATTACATATGACAAAAAGAATTTCAAAGGTAGACCAAAATTTGCATTGTTTTGTAGCTATTGCAGCTCACACGGACATACTAAAGGTAGATGCTTCAAAAGACTACGCCGAGAAAGCATAGCACGACCAAAAGAAAGATTATTCTATGGTCACATGAGAAATAATCAAAATTTACCAAACAGAAAGATTGATTCAAATAATATTAACGGAAGACAATTACCGCCAACGTCACCGATATATAACAATTCACGAAGTCGAACCCCATAAAGATCACAATCAAGAAACAAGTATAGTAAAAACGTAAATCCTAGAGATAATAGGAATTATCAAGGATATCGAAAATCACATAATTACAATAACAGAAGTACAAGTTATAATAGAAACAATTACAGTAAGAGCAGAGGAAACAGCTACAATAGAAATATCAATCACAACAGATACAATAGTAGATCAAGCTCAAGATATACAGATAGAAACAACTCAAGACAACAATCACCATATAACAGAAATAATAACTACAATAACAATGACAGACAAAGATATAACAGCAGAGATTCAAACAGAAACGATAGATTCAGACAACGTTCAAGTAGTAACAATAGAAACTACTCAAATAACAATAACAGAGACGACAGGAGCTTTTCATCACAAAGAGAACAAAACCAAAGAAATTACTCTACAGAACGACGAAAAGAAGGAAACAAATATAATAATAATAATAATAATAACAAAAATAGAGTAAATAACATTAAGTCAGAAAAACAAAACGATGACCCACCAAGAATTGACGAATACGAATACACATCAGAGTCATCAGACGAAGATCAAGAGATATTAGTTAAATTCTATAACGCAAACGAAGATACATGCAATACATTAATAAATACATTAGAAAGTAATCCTACATGGATATTACCGATGTATCAATGTAATAAAATTGAACAAGACTTCACTAAACGAAAACCAATTTTAGAAATTGATTTTCTACTTGATTCAGGAGCAACATTAAATTTACTCAATGAAGACACTTGGAATGAGATAAAATATAATAACCCAGAAATACAATTGCAAAAAGCAAACAAAACATTAACTGCAGCGAACAACACAACAATAGAAACATACGGAACAGTCAAATTACCTCTCAAACCAGATAGAATCTCAAACAACAGAAATAAACCTCAAAACATTTTTTCCATTCATTTCTATGTAACTCAATGCAATCATAACATTCTAGGCACCCCATTTTTCAAAGAATATATCGAAACGATAAATGTAAATACAAACAGACTAACATTAAATACAAATACAATCCTAGATAATGATATTATATTCTATATGAAAAGTACAAAAGGTTACTCGTATTACTCTCGATTTTACCCAATATTTAACAGAGAAACAATTTATATCGAACAGAACCAAAATAAAAGCATAACATTCCCAATACCAATATTTAAACAAATGAAAAAATCAAACGAAAAAACAATTCATAAATCACATTTCTATTTTGAACCGATAAACAAATATCACAATATATCTTTTACAGATATAAAAGACTTCACAGCAGATGAAGAGTATTTCACAGACATTCTAGTAATTAACAAAAATAGACATAGAATAACCATAAATACAGGGTTAATTGGTTTCATGAAAAGAAATATCACATTTAAAAAACAAGATAACGAAATATATCAAACAAACTCAATTGACTTATTCACAGCATTGTATCATCTCACATATGAAAGTGAATACGATATTAGTGAAATACTGAACATACAAGAAAACGAAACAATCGATCAAGTAGCAACATTTGAAAGAAAACCAAACTTTAAATGCAAATTTAATATTAACAAAAATTCAGAACAAGAAAAAGAATTCATACAAATGTTTGATTTTCAACATTCACACTTAACACAAGAAGAGTTTGAAAAAGTAGTAACAATCATATTACAATACAAACAAGTATATGCAACAACAAAATTTGACGTCGGAAAAACAAAAGTAAAGTTGAACCTACCGATGAAAAAAGATGCAATTTTCAAAAAACAAGGAATAAGCAAAGTACCGATACACCTTCGAGAAAGAATACAAAAACTATTAGACATATTAAAAAAATACGACATCATCGCACCTGTTAACAGAGAACAACTATCAACAGGGAACACACTCACAAATCCCGTAATAATACTACGAAGAGGCGAGTCTCTAAAAATCGTGCTAGATGCAAGATACTTGAACAGCATGATAGATGAATCCAAATGTAACTGGCCGATCGAACCAGTTGATGTAGCCCTAACAAGGATTAATGGAACAATATTCACAACAGCATATCTAAATAGTGCATATAACCAAATACCACTAGACGAAGAATCAATGCGATATACACATTTAACAATCGGAAATGAACAATACTGTTTTAAACGCTTATTCTACGGAATATCAATCGGACCAGCAGCATTTGCATCAATACTAACACATTTTCTATATCCTTTAATTAGAAAAGGAACAGTCATCACATACGTAGATGACATATTTATCCAAACAAATTCATATGAACAAATGTTCGAAACATTGATAGAGTATCACAAAATACTACTTAAAGTAAACCTCAAAGCAGCACCCGACAAAACATATTTTATGTTAAAGAAAGTAAAATTCTTAGGACATATAATTGAAGATAAAAAAGTGAAGCCACTTACATCACGGATTGATGGATTCCAAAAACTGGAACCACCAACAAGTATGAAAGCTTTACAACGATACTTGGGAACAATAAATTTCCTAGCGAAGTACGCATATGGTATGCAACCAATACTACAACCACTATATAATCTGTTACACAAAGAGAACGACTTTAAATGGACAAAAGAACATCAAACAATCTTTGAACAGATGAAAAAAACAATAACACATAAACTCGAATTAACAATGCCAGACACAAAAAAACCATTTTATATCATAACAGATGCATCCAACGCAGGCAGTGGCGCAGCATTATTACAACAACATCCAACTGAAAAGAAAATGAGATTAATATCAGCAAACTCTAGACTTTTCACACCAATTGAAATGCGATTATCTACATTAATTAGAGAATGCTCAGCGATCATATTCGCCCTAACGGAATATGAATTCCTACTAACAGGCTCAAATCATCCAATTATTCTATTTACAGACCACAAACCAATAATCTATCTATTTACACAAAAGAATAAACCGAATCACAGAGTTTACAGATTTCAACTTATACTAATGAAATTTCCAAATTTACGCATTATTTGGACAGAAGGAAAAAACCTAGCCCTACCCGATCTCCTTAGCAGAACAATAGACGAAGAACATTTTACTAAAACACCAGATATTACAGTAGAAATACCGGAAAACATAAAATTCTTTTTCGCAAAAACACCATTTGCAAATAACCTAGAATGTAAATATAGCATATGTAATAACACAGATGAAGACAATAAAGAAAAAACACACTATCCAGTTTTAGCTAACATACATAATAATTATTTTGAAATCAACATTGATAAGAATGAATATCACCCAATTTCATACGAAAAGTATAACACAGAGACAAAAACAAACTTAATACCAAAATACAAAACGAAAACAAAAAATTGGCAGTCACCAATTGTAGAAAAAGACGATTTGATTATTGAGAAAAACCAAAAAGGACCATACACTGTTCACCATGACGATGACTACCTTAGACTAATTAACACTGTTAAACAAGAACATAACTACGATAACGCAAAAATAACAGACGTTTTCTATGATGAAAAAACGAAAATCACAGAATATCTCATTAGAGAAACACAAATCATAGACCCAGTACTTCATAAAGTAAAAATGTGGAAAAGACATAACAATAAACCACATTCAGTAACAATGGACATACGCGGAAACAAAGGACTTTTCGCATATTATAGAAAGTTTAAATCAATAGTAATTGACGAAAAAACTGGAATAATTAAAATCATTATTAGAATTCACAAAAGCACAATCCAAAGAATATGCTTACCGTTAACATTACTACTATGTGTTTTTTATGAAAACCATTGCACAGACACAGTTGGTCATACAGGACTTGAAAAAACAAAAAGGAACATAATGAAGAAATATTATTTTCCAAATTTAACAACCTGGATAAAAATCCTAATAGCAGATTGCATACAATGCCAAACAAACAAAGTATTTGCAAACACAAAAACGAAAAGTAAAAAAGAACAATTAGCACCAACAAAATCATATTTTAATGAAATGATAATGATAGATACAAAAGGACCAATCCACCCATCATCCGAAGGAAATAATTTTATCTTTGTAATAGTAGATGCATTTTCACACTATGTAACAATTATGTGTGCACCCAAAAATAACGCACATTATGCATTTACAGCACTATTCGAACATTGGTTTATGAAATTTGGACTACCAGAAGAAATTCGTTCCGATAACGGATCAGAATACATAAATACAGAATTAACACATTTATGTAACTATTTTGAAATCAAGTTTAAACCAAGTACAACATATGCACCTTGGACCAACGGATTGGTAGAAGGGACAAACAGAATAATCGGACAATTTATCAGAACATTATTAGACGAGAAATATCACAATTGGTCAAGGAAAGCAAAGTTCTTTCCATATGCATACAATACTCAATACCAAACACGATTAGGTATGTCACCATATGAAGTCGTTTTCAACCAAAAGCCAAGAAAAACAACAAAAATAAAACTTGGAACAACAACAGACGAAATTGGAAATTGCAACCCAACGGAAAAAAGTGCCTGCAACACACAACCAGCACATACCCATTTGGAAAAACAATTCAGCCATCCGAAAATAGCAAAGTTACAAAAAGGAACATTTGCTAAATGGTCCCTTGATAAAGAAAAACACTACAATGATACATATCGTACAATTACAAAAATACTTCAAAACCGCAAAAAATTAACAGATGAGATGAATCTACGATTTCGTACAGCAAAACCACTTGAGAAAAATACTTTTGTATTAGTAACAAATCATCAACAAATTGACGGCGTATCTAATAAATTACTACCACTAAAAACAGGACCATATCTTATCATAGATAAACCTACAGAAACAACATACATATTGAAAAATAACAATAAAGAATATATAACAATACACAGAAATCATATCGTACCGTATTATCCAAAAGAAAAACATATTAAACTAGAATTACAAAACTATTTACTTACGAACGAAATTATATTATTAAAACAACCTACTACACAAACATCACATAAAAAACATATAGCACAAAATGACACTCAACAGACCCATAGTTACAATCTTCGTAAGAAGAAAATATTATTGACAAACTAAACGAAAAGAAAAATGATACATAATAATAATAATTAATTATTATTAATAAAAATAATAATAATAATAACAATAATCAAGTTCACACCAAAAACACCAAAAACTAATAAACAGTACTAAATAAATCCCATATTAATACAACGCTATTCAATGTATTTATAACGACCAACATTAACGGTTTCACACATACTGACCGTAAAATAACTCACTATAGACTGGCGTCTCAACTTTTATACTCTCACTCTAATACTATAACCACTAGTAAAAATCATATTACACGTATACTCGTAAATCTCTAACATTATAAAATATTCATTCCATTTGAAAGACTATACCAAAAGTCATTTTATGATAATCCGTGCATGCAGCTACCATTAATAAAACTACTAAATAAATTTCCTAACCGTTTAATGCTCTAATACTATCTAATATAATCAATTTTCAAAAATTACCCTCATAGAGTATTCGGAATATCCTCTATGAACCGCAAAAAACCTAACACATTACAACAATAAATCTATCACTATGAACATTCCGATGTACATCCCTATGTACATTCACTATTATTACGGGCACACATACCTAACCCGAACCTTGTGTGCAGAATCAAAAATATTAGAAACGAAACGATAAATATATCTAAATTAATACAGAACATACTACAAACGGACATGAAATGAGTTAAAAACAAATAGTACTAAAAGGTGCTATTAATCACTTAACCACTAACCAACTATAACACATTAAATTATACCCCGAGATATATAATTATAATCTTCGGACAAAGATATAAATTCCGATATTCAAATTTCATAAATTTCACAAATATCTTTGGGAACAACCATTATCAAATATTTTAACACCTATTAGTGGATACTTTATTTAAATTTACAAAATACAAAAACACAAAGGCGATCAAACTGTTTTGTAACACTGGAAATTTAAACGTACATTATCTGACATCCTCTGAGATACATCCTCCGACAAACCATCAGTTAGCAAACACCCACCCAGACACACAGCCACCATTGCTATCGATAACCATTGTCATTGATAACCATTGTCATCGACCATTGTCACCGATAAAACACAAATAACAAGGATTCAAACAACAAATAACAAATAAAACATATCCATAGAGGATATTCTAACACAAATCGGTTTTGATAGTAGCCCTTGAAACCTCAACTATGATTGTCAAAAAGGTAATTTTTCATATAAACAAAAATTCAAAAACACAAAATTCAAAACACAAATGGTATATTTTTTTTTATGTTCACAAGCTTAGAACTGGAATAGACGCTTCGAGATAATTGATATTAACAGTAAACAATCAAACAAAAAACAAATATTCAAATAGCAAGTAATCAAAGAGCAAATCAGCTATCCACAGAACCGAGGATCTATCCACCTCACGGAATGGAATAGATATTTAGGAAAAGTCGACATTCACAAACATTAATAAATATAAAAAAGGAGAGATTAGAAATAACAAACAACAACGATAGGAAAAGAGTAAAAAATAGCAACAAATAATTAATAACAGGACAAATGGTAAATACTAGTAAAAGAAACGGAAGCTAAAAATAAGGAGTACGAACTAATAAAAAGAAACACATCTAAAAATAAAGTAACGTATCGAACAAACGAATATGTTCACATAAACAAAAGAATAACTTCTGTTCAGAGTGTAATGAGAATAACAATGTAATTCGATGTCATGTAACGAGAATAACAGAATGTAATGTAATAACAGTCCTCGTAAAAACACGCAATAACATTAATCCAGTAAACTCCAACCACCCATTCAGTAATCTCTAACAACAGGATCTAAAATACACATTAATTGTCATACACGTTATCTGTGAATATATATATATATATATATATATATATATATATATATGTATATCCTCATAAATGGATAATATACCCATTCACAATCCTAACATACACGTTCTACATCCATAATTACACATTCGGCTATCTGACATTCGGCCAAATGGAACTTGAACTAAAATATAATCATTCGGCTAATTAGACCTTCGATACTATGAACGGTCAGCCCGCAGTGCACCTTTTTGCACAGAACAGAATACGTCATACATACACACGTCATACCAAATACGGACGTCATACATATCATTAGTGAAAATACGGACGTTAGTGAAAAGCGGACGTTATCAACTAACATCATTCAGCTAACGTCATACACATCATTAGTTCACCTAATTAGAGATAACTGAAACTATAACTCATTAGTGATAATCACTAAAACCCAACAAAGACATCATAAATAAAAGACATCATTAATGAAAGAAAACTTACTAATTGACAACATCCATAAGAAGATGACAAGAATGTTAAACAACTCACTGAGACACACTATCTCTTTGCAAACGCAATTAGTGACAAAAAGTAAAATGTCAAACCAATTAACATTTACCAACACCATAAACAGATGGTGATTACAAAAAGATTGGTCTTACCAAGACCATTAGTAGTTGAAAGAACATTTCAATTACGCCAATGCTTCTTTAACAAAACATTTTGTACCATTAGAACAACTACCAATTCACATTGCAAAGTTGCAAAATTGCAGAAGATTGCAACAACATATCCAATTAACAATTATACATTTTCAGTAACCAGTCATTTTTGCACCAAATCCCTTGGTACAAACTGACGCCACGAACCATACCAATGATTAAAAGAAGCTACTTCAAAACAAAAGCCAACGACAAAGTCGGCACCAACATCAGACTAATTACCATAACATACCATGATGGTAACACGCCAACTACCATCAAATATAATAAACTTCATACCAATACACCAATTACAAAGAATAAACAACATCTTGAGAACAAAAAGATCTAAAAAATCTCAGAAGTAAATCCAATTCAAGAAATCGGAAACTAACATTCTAATTAGTCCTAGTAATTATTAAAATTGACAACTTAACAACCCACATATGAAAAACGGAAGATATGTAAATGTCAGAAACATTGTAGAGAACCAGAAACGAGAAAGTAAAAATCACAATCCTGATTTTGCCTCGTACAATCCACAACTGAAAAACTGACTTGAAAAAATTTGAAAAAATTGTGAAAAATTTCAGCTAAGCTGAAAAACAGAAATTGTATATCCAAATTTCAAAAATTTTCTCAACTTTCAAAAATTTTCTATTTCAGATTTTCAATCATTCAAAAATTTTCTATCTCAACAAAATTCTTTTCTTGTTTCTATAATATCAAACTTGAAAAAGAAGATAAACTATTTTTCAATATTCATCTTTCAGAATACAAGTTTATCTACAACACTCAATTGCACAACAGCGCAACCTCACAGGAAAACTGAATTACTTTAATTTCATTTCAGAGCGGTTAATACACCACTATACATATCACTGTGATGAAAAACCACCAATGTTAGCAGCATCAGAGTTTATGCACTCCTTAAACAAAAACCAACTTTGTATAAAAATAAAAGTACAAAGAGACAATTTTACTCAGCTCAAATTTCCTTTAAATAGTCATATACAATTTGATAACGACAGTATCACAACAACTGATTGTAAAGTTTCAACTAGAGATTATCTATTTATAATTGAAGGAATAACAGAAACCGGACAAGAAGTAAAACTCTTTTGGGGAGAAAAACATTTTGAATTGTTGAAAGACATAACACCTTGTAACGAAACTATTACAGAATTCCAAACAATAGAACAACAAATACACACAGATACATGTGTTGATATTAACAAACTAAACACAGTTTTCATAGTTGTTTGTAAAAAAGACGCTATTGAACTGGTAGACGATAAACTAAAAGCCTAACAAATAATATGATACCAATTATCGTTATTGTAGTGTACCAGTGAGTTTAAATTTCATACAATTAGTGCAACACCGTTAAGTGTCAGTTACACAAGAAAATAACTGTCATTTTCCAGTGCAGCATTGAAAAACCTTTTGCAAATACCAGCACTCGTTTATAAGTTTCAACAATTGATTTCTCAGAAACATTAGTAACACTCTATTTAATATTAAATAAAATAATATTATTTCTCACTATCTTCTTAGTACCTTGCATTGTAGTAATATCCACGTATCTAGCGATTGTCACAAGACATGAAGTAATTAGAAATCGCAGAGTAGTATATGCAAGCCCACCAGTACAATAATTCAATGCGCGAAAAACATCCTGATATATACCACATATGTAAAACAAACATAGATATTGTAGAACTGGAAATATTTAAATTTATTAAAATTGCTATAGTTATCTAGTTCCTAGTTCGCATGTGCTTAAGTTTAATAGAAACCTTTATAAATCCATAAAAATTGATACAAACCCAGATATAGAAGAATTTATATATCACACGTTACATACAAAAAAATTCTATCTACAAATTGGTTTTCCTGCAGAATCACCATTTCACGGAAACATTGTAATATACCAACTAAACTTAAGATTACAACATAACGAAATTTGGATATCGAATATAGGAGCACAAACACACCAACCACAACAAGAACTAAAACCAGTACTGGTATTAACACCACCATATATGCAAGTCCCACCACACGGACCTGGTTCCGGAGCTTAAATAATTAAAAATTAGTAAAAATTGCGTCATCAAATAATAATAGTAACCGTAACAATACTCAAGAACAACCACATCATAACGAAGTAACAGATCTAACAAATATACCAACATCGCCTGAGATAGACGATACAGGCCCTAGAAACGAAAACCCGTATACAGTACGGCGTGAGAGAACAGAAACTAGACACCTATTAAGAGGCAGACGTAGAGCATCACTCTCATTTCCTACATAAGATTCTACATTAGTCTCATACGACTCTACTAAAATAGAATCAAACATAATAAGACCCATAGAAGCCGGACAATCAGAACCACCAAGTCGAACCGGAACACCAACCGGAACACCAACCCGAACACCAACACTACATAATTATAATATCAGTTCACCTAGTGATCATTTAAGTGTTAATACTATCTCAACACCTACATCATCTGAATTAAGAGCAAATCCATTTCTACCACCTACGTTTCAACAAAGTCAAGATTTCAATTTCGTACAAGACAATTTTTGTGTACAACCAATACACTCACCACATAGTTCAATTTGGTCAGCAACTTCACCGCAAAATACGATAAGTACGAACACTACACCAAATAGATCACAACAATCTTCCTCCTCGAACACCTCAGTCGGCGTACCACGAGTAGAAGTAACAAACTCTCTACAACCACCACGAAATACAATACTCTCACCAGCATCATTTATACCCGAATTGAGATTAGCATCAAGTCACCCCGGAAGAACTAGAGCAACACCAGTACTAAATCCAAACCCCCCTACTTTAAGTAGAACTAATGATCATACATATCTTTTTCTATTAGATCATAAGACCTGGAATCCACCTCCACCATTATACGGACCAACTAATCTTGGAGATACGCTCACAAATTGCTCAAGAAGTAGACTTACAAATACCTTAAACCTATCACATCGCCAACAAAATTCAGCACTTGAAGTTCTAGCAACACCATCTCTAGAACTAAAATTTAATACAACGATTAAATACGATACGATATTCAATCATCCATTTCATGCAACAACACCATCTATAGTAACAACAACGACAGCAGCACCGTTTATTTGTATTGACTTTGTTTATAAGTTTGACAGATATACTAAACAAACTTTAGGTTTTGCAACATTTTACAATCCTCATACAGGATTATCGCACACATGCCATAGTATTATGGAATTTTCAATTAAATTCCATAATACTAATATTAATAATAATAATAATATTTACTTATATGAAAATAGATACACAAATACAATGACACTATAAGATACAAAACAAACTAAAAGAACATATTAAAGACCGCATCAACGAAAGAATAGAAAAACATATCAATAACATAAAAAATAAAAACAAAATTAAAATACATACATCAAATACAATGGAACGCGAAAACTTCAACAAACTCATGAATCACGTATCTGACAATCAAACAGAACTAACAACGGACCCAAATTCAATCAAAGACATTTATAACAACACAGCACTAGAGAATTTTAAAAACAATTCAGACTATGAAGAAATGTGGAACGTAGCTATTGATAAATGGACAAGAAACTGGAATTTCTATAGAGAACATCTGACAAACAGTATTCTAGAAAAATTCCAATTCAACAATAAAAGACAAAAACGTCAAACAAAGGAAGATTACATAGAATTAACAGGACAAAACATAAATGGCTCAGCAATCGGACCTCAAGATATTTTTATTGAACATTACGATTGCGACGCAGAGGAAATTACGAATGTAAAATACTACGAACTAAACAAAAGTAGTACATGTAAATTTAAACCACTAGATTTAGATATAACAAAAACAGAAGTTCAACTGTTATCAAAAGCACAAGCAGTAGAAATTAAAACATACGCAGTTGCAGGAACGATTAAAGAACGAGTAGAATGGTGTTCACAACACACCAACTACATTAGAGCAAACCGACCTAGCTATTATGTATCAGACGCACAAAGGACAAAAATACTAGACCCGGACGAAGTTCGTAACGAACTCGCCAGGCTTAACTTATTGAAAAACACAGAATATAGACCCACGAGATACAACATATCATTCAGTTACATAGCTAACCCACCATTACAAAAGAGAATTGAAGACCTCCAAGGCAGAATACGATTTGATTTAGATACCCCTATGGTACCACCATATGGCAGAATAGTGTATGACTACACAAACCCAACATGGATACCATCCGCAATAGAAAACGCACAATCAAACTGTTTAACCGGTGTAAGAAAACAAAACAGAATAGACATATTAGATTGGACATTAGAAATCAAAGAAGTATCACTCATAATAAACCTTGATACGGAAGAAATCTCGTACATGGGAACAAAACTACCATGCGATCTCCGCAAAGGAGAATGCCAACCGACACCTTTTACAAATTTTACAAAAGCAACAATAGTTTGGGAACCCCAAACACATTGTCAATTATTTGAACTGATCAGATTTGATGCATTCATGGTAAAGTACCAAGACCGATATTGGATAGAAACAAACGCTGAATGGACAACAGTACAAAAACCAGATATACATGAAAGAATAACACTAAACAAAACAGCCTCAATAGCAACACGATTTGAAATATATCCAATAGTTGAACACGAATGCGGATCAATACAACCCTTACATAAAACAGAATATGATGATATTTACATAATATATGAATATGGCTTTGATAGGCATACAGGACAGAAAGTAACAAGAAAGAAAGATAAATTTGATGATGAAAAATTCATAAAAATAACAACAAAAGAAATCACCTCAACACTTACGAGCTATGAAGATGAAGATAACAACCAATTTTATTACGGTTTTGTTAACGAAAACACACACTTAAATATGAAAATGGACTTATATATGAGTAACATATACTCTAGAATCAGTTTACAAGCAATAGAATATTATTCACAAATTTGCGAACAAACCAGAAATCTACGACAATTAACACTAACACAAGTACAGAAGAACACATCACTTCTAGGATACATCCTTACAGGAGACAGATCGATCTTTGTAAAACAAGAAGGAGTAAACGTTAAGAAAATGTACAAATGTGCAAAGCAATCATCACCACTATACGTACCACAAACACGCAAATGCTATGATAAAATACCAATTCTATACAAAAGCAGAGTACAGTATGTACATCAACTCACACGCCAAACATACCTTTGGGCAAAAAAGGTACCATGTTTACATAGTAATTTTGATCAACTCATATCTATAGATACGGAAAGAGCATCACGATATAGATTAACACCGTATCCAGTCAAAGTTGAAACAATGCTAAACACCATATCACCTGAAGAAATAGTATTAGACAATATGTTTAGTAAAGCAAGTCTAATAGAAAGTGGAATCTACAGTAAAGAACAATTAGTACAAGAACGAAAAAGAGATTTATTACATGAATACATGAGAGACCGTGAAAAACCATTACAAGACTCACAGTCAGCTAATGCACTAAAACTCCTAGAGCTCGAACAATTAGGTTTATTACAAACGTATAAAAATTACGAACAATCACTAAAATGGCTAAGAGATTTGAATATAAACGGATATAACTTTCAGACCGACCAACCCAGCGTAAACTGGAAAAAAATTTTTGACGGCGCATGGCTGAAAGACCAAATTCTCACAATCTTTGGTTGGCCATGGTACATATTAGAGAAAATGGATATTATTTATGCTATGATTAGCATGATATTATTCATAACAAATCTTATTATTAAATTCTATAACGCTTTTGCCATTCACAAAGCAGTCGGAAAACAATCAAGTATAACAAAAATAGTACTAACCGGAATGTTTGGAATATTTTCACAAACACTTACACAACTAATAGCACAGATACAAGAATAAAATACACATGACGACAGTGACGATAACAATTCCCATTATGGAAACTTAAACAACAAAACCAGAAAAAGTAGACCCAAATTTCGTAGACATTCGGCAGAAGTAACAATGTCAAACCATAACAACAATGAAATACCACCAGAAATCTACGTTGACACAAATTATAAACATTATAAAACAACAATCCGTAGAACAGAAAGCGGATTACAATTACGAACTTTAGAACCAACAAAAAAGATACAAAAACCACCATTACCAGAAAGGAAATATAAACCAGAACCATTTAAAATAGAACCATTAGAAACAATCAAAGAGAATAAACTACCATCAATATTACCACAACTAATCACACCACCCCCGGCATACCAATGCATCGGAAACAATTCACCAGCACCTGTCCCTAGTGCACCAAAAGTTGAACAACATAATAATTTATTCCACAACCACCCATATGAAACACCTATACCGCTTCATAAACCTAAACCATATGAAATCCCAAATCCTTCAACGAATAACGAACACAGACACTTAATACCTACATCAAAACTGCTAGATATACAAAACCCTCCACCGATTGATTTTGAACAACTAAAATTGACGGCTAACAAAATGCATAATCGCAGTCACAGCCTGGACGTACTTCAAAATGATCAGCCTCACACAAGTGAAGTCACATACTTTGACACTCATTCGGCTGATATATACGAAATTTAAAACAATATGTACATTAAAGAACATCTAACATTTAAAGAACATCTATCAATATACCCTCACTCAAATACTATCAACTCATCAAAATTGCATATTCATAAAATTGTATATTTGTAACAAAACACAGGAACCTTACAGTAAAAATGACAAAGTAATTTTAATATATAACAATGTAACCACTAACGAATGAGTTTTTAACATATCAGACTGCAAATAGTTCCTATAACAGTCAACATAACATTTTGATACCATGTATTAGATTATGCCAATAGTAACAATCTGTGAGTTTTAGCACAATGACAACAGGCATGGAATATGAATCGCCATACAAATCCGATTCCCCATTCAGCTACGAAGTTGAAGACGGAGAATTGAGTCCCGGATCAGGGAGATCGAGCCCTGGCACCATAAGAGACAACGCGTCGGACTGTGGGACGCAAACAGACGATCAAATGGAGAATATCCCTGAAACAGTCACTACAATGAGAGTACACTTAAACAATACTCCACAGATTACTCAAACTCCACAAGACATTGCACGTAAAATTAAGAATAGATTTGATAACAGACGGAACTTACAATCCTTTAACACTAACAAAAACACTAATGAACAAGGAACAAGTACCAACATTCATAGTTATGAACATAACAGATTAGTTCAAACTCAGAACCGTTCGACGACGGAATCATATACATCACCCCCACTCCCAAACTACCCCCCACCAGTGCGACCGCCACCACCCTCTGATTATATTACAGAACAACCAAGAACACAAAGTTATAATCAACAACAATTGTTTACAACTAATCGTAGGCCAAACAATTTATGTTTTCCATACGCGGTAACACCGACATCAGGAAACAACAAATCTTTTTTTCACCAATCAATAAATGAACAGACACCCACAACAACCGTCATGGAAACAATTTGGTTTCAGGACAAGGATCCTAGAACTTTAAATAGTCCACACAATAGTAATTACAACCCATTGTTATCATACAGAATCTGGGCAAATATGCCATTCGATTCACGCGAATATAACTTTTTCATGGCACCTCTTCATAACCCTAAAGATCGTGTGTCAGAGTATTTCCCACCTCTGCCACCAGAAAACACTAATACAGTCAAACGAAGCACAAAAAACATGGGGAGAGACAAACTCCACCAGTCTATGTACCCAATACCTAAACAATTTTACAGTCTCACCGAGAGATTCTTATTTGATTATGACTACGAGTTTAAGATCCCAATAACATGTCATTTCGACCAACTTATAGCTAAGGCATCTCAAGACTTATATGCGTACAGTATTTACGATCATCAGATATTTCAACTGAGTTTCAATTTTCTGCATCCTACTCCGAAAGATGTACAGAACAATATCTACAGAGTGCATGAAACTAATTTAATTCACAACCTTATATATTATACATTTCTACGTGACAAAAGCCATAACACATCAAAAAGTTACATTCACATAAACGACCAACTGACGTCACCCTATTTCCTTAATTACGGATATCGTTTGAAATGGGAATATAAATTGGACACACTTCGAAACTTTGACCCAATCAAGAACTACTATATATTCCAACCAAAGGATTCCCCGGAGCGACCACTCATGGTACCGCTAGAGGCTTTGGAACCTTGCGAGTAATACCACGTGTATCACCTCGAAGGAAGCGTAATGAACCGCGCTTTCACAAATAGGATAAACTTCAATAATGAACGGACTAAAACAGAACTTGAGCACGAACTATGCAATACAGTGAAAGCATCAATTACAGATATTCCATTAAAAGATCTAACGAACTTATTTGCATATTTTCTGTCAAAAGACGACAATTTCGTAAAGGAATACCGACATTATAAAGAACGAACGAACTATCCGAAACAAACGGAGAAGTTATGACAATGTTGTCACAGTAACAAGTAACAACTCTTGATAATCTCGACAAGTAACAATAATTAACTATGAAATTAAATCAGTACATATATTTATTTATGTTTTCTGAAACCCAAAAATCACCCTTTCCTGATAAATGTATTTATATCGGTTCAATAACTTTACTCAAATACTTTGTAAACCCTTATATTTGAGTTTTTACCTAAATAAATATGATCACAACGAGTAATTTATAATTGTACTTCATATTTGCACAAACATTAATTACAAAAAATTGTACCAATTGTAATATATCTTTTCGGTTTAATAAACTTTAAAAATAAAAAAATAATTTTTTACTTTTCCTATAAACCCTAACCTAATTTCTAAAAGGTACATGTATATATGCAAAGATCTTTCCATAGTTAGTTATACGCAATTTTGTAAATAAATAACAACTTGAATATAAGGCGCAGAACTGACATGAATAACAACATTTGCAACGTAAACACAGTGTAAATGTAAATGTACACAGTGAGTCATATAATAGACATATTAACTCTATGTATAACATGTAATAATAACTTTCAGATTCTGAGTCATCGACATGACATTTTAACAAAATTCATCGTACATTCTTATAGAACCGATTTATTTACACAACATACAAAACTATAATATCAGTGTGAAATCATAATAACATAGCAAAGTGTTAAATACTTTTACAAACAAACCATAGCAATATATCAACTTGTAACATAGATCAGAACATAAAATACTTGAATTTCAAAATTTTCACATATGAAAACATATGCATAAACAAAGTACCAAAGACATGAAAAATCTACTTTCATTTCTCAAAGAACAAACAACATGTATGGATACATTACATTCACTCTTTAAGCCATCGTAACAACTAACAGCTTTACTTTTACCTGGTAACAACTAACATTGTAGTACTCCAAATACTGAATAAGTCTTTGGATTATTTGGAAGATTGTATAAGCGCGCAGACAGAGACTTTAACTTAATTTCTGAAGTTAAAAAGAATAGAAGTTGATTGCATACAGTAGTTGGACATTTTTGGATATATCCATTACACACCCATAAGCGAGATCTGTAAACCCTTTACAAAATACATACCACAACACAAATTGTAGAAGTATAACAATACAATTCGTAAGAATTGATTGCATCAGAATAACTTCGGATTCGCGCAGGAAACAGATTATTCATACATGTTCATATTCAGTAACAAAATATGTACTAATCCAACATGGCTACACAATCACATGTCACTTGAACATTTTTAGACCGTGTCACACACCTTGTGGTGACCTAGCCAGTACTACCCTCAATTGATCCTTCGAATTCCATAAACATATAACAAAATACACTTAACACAGATCATATAAATCTTTGTTTTCTTTCCAACCGGAAGGGATACTACGTATAACAGAACATTGAACCCCAACACAGGTTATAATAGAGAAAAACTTTTCTGAACCTCTAACACCTAACAACAAATCAATTCAGGTAAGTCAGGTAAGTCGTGGACATCGGGATCGCCTCCAAGCATCAACACTGGACCTACCCGAAAGGATCTTCACCCACTGGATGTGGTACTGGAATAGATACTTTTGTGGTTGTTGATGTTCACTCTTTGCTCTTTGAGCAACCTATGTCTAGGAATCGACTTACAGACGAACCGATCTCAAGCAACACACTCCAAAAAGAAAGAAAATCCTTCAGAGAGAAAAAAAAAGAGAAATTGACTTATTAGAATGTACAAGAGACTTTCAAAAAACTCGAAACCCCGGAAAGATGGAGTCAAATATGACTTCCAGAAAGAACTATTTGAAAGACTTTATTATTTAAATGAATAAAGACTGAAAATACTTTTCCCTGATTGGATAAAAAATGGAATAATATCTTTTCCTTTTTATCCTTTAGATGTTTACCCATTTACCCCTCTTCTCAGCTGATATAATAATAAAGTATATTTCTCTCTCTCTACTCCGCTCTTGTTTTGTATTGAGATATACGTTAGACTTTAGCATTGGGGCCCGTGCACTGTCTACTGAAGCTCAGATAGAAGAGTAACAGACTAGAGATATAGAACTGTAGTTAGTCAGGTAAGCCTTAAGAGTACATCTTATTCTTGAGACAACCATAAGACAGTTCCGGAAGTAGCCTAATAAAGGTAAGCTCAGAACACGTCTTAATAGCTAACCTCTTCAATTTTCAAAATGTTCACTTTATAGATTGTCGAATATAAATGGGATTACAGCTGCAGTCAAAGGAACGGGTTTGCAATATAATATGATGGTATCATTTGTTTTCATACTGGTTAACTTATGGATGAACTCAAGTGAGCCAAACCTGACCTCTACAAATTTCTCGAGTTATCAATCAAGCAGAGATGAAAATTATGCACGTAGCAAGACATCACTACCAAAAGTACTTCAAATTGCTACAAAACTTATTCACGCAAACTTGAGCGGTTTATTAACGCAGAACACAAATCAATTTTTTGTGGCGTCTCGTCATGTTCTTTTTACCCATTAACAGAAAGGGAATGGTGTATTTTGGGTCGCACCAGGTCACCGGTGTGCGACCCAAATGGTCTGATCAGAGCGGTCTAGGGTCGCGCACCTAAACCTGGGTAACACAGTATTTTGCTCCTGGCACCAATATCCATCTGATACAAGAACAACACTAAATTTGCGCAGCTGTTCTTCAATTCAGCGTAAAAACATTCTCATTCAAAACCGGATGCCGCGTTAGTTTTAGAGCGCCAGTAGTTACGAGGGTTTCCATAAAACAATAGAAAAAATGAAATTCTTGCAAGAAAATTACAATTCTATATATGGATTGCATTTTACGCAAAAAAATACTAAATTTTTTTAAACGAAACAAAAATATTAATTAAACTTAGTTGCTGAGATGATCATCTGACTGGAATTTGACAACTATGTTAATTCTTGCTACAAAATGTAGAAATTAAAACAATTAAAAACAAGAAAAATAAACAAATTGTGCACCGTTAAGACATTAAATACTGCAAGGAAACTAAGTGCTATCTAGACGAGAAAAAAACTGCTCGGGACAAATTAAAAGAACGCCGATTGAAATATTCTCTAATGAAGAAAAACGTAAAACTTCGTTTGTAGAAATTGAAAGTTTACTATTGATTGATAATTGTGTTTTGCCTTTCATTTTAGCACCAGCTGTTCCGAGGTCGTCTCAATGAGCTTAGAGTTTGAAAATATTCAAACAGAACTTTATTAGTCCGGATCTTTTAATAGTTTTTAAACACGTCGCTCCAAAATTGTAAAAAAAATCATAGCGAGAAAAGTGAGTCAAACTATATATAGACATAAAAGTTCTAATTGTAGTTGTACTTCAAGGGTCATCTTGTACAAAACTAAGATAATATCCAGTGTTGAAAAACTGCGAAGTAATCGACGCAGGAAGTGTTGTTTTTTTGCCGTATTTGTCGATTTCGTCGCTTTTTATGTAGCTTTTTTGTCGACTTTGTTGGCATTTAATGTAAGAAGTTTCGATTAGCGCAGTTTTGTCGGCATCGTCGGCATTTGATGGAAGAAGTGTCGATGATTGTCGTGTTTTTCTTTGGTATCGCCAGACCTATTTTAATTTAAACACAAAAGAATTACAGGAAAACTAAGTATGAGGTGGTGCACTGTAGCAGAAGGTGGCAAAAATCTTTGGGTTGTAGATTTGGATCCTGACAAAGACTGTCAGTTCAGTTTTGTAGGATTTTTGAACTGAAAAAACGGACGCTTCTTATGTTTCAAAACCGGCCACAACCGACGAAAAAACGTGAGTGCTTTGATCGGTTTAGGCAAAATTAAACCGACAAAAAACCGACAATTTCTTATGTTTGAACCCCACGAATTTGTAAACACTGGATAGCTTAAAATATTCACGTGTACATTTTAAAACACCGAAAGTCTGCAGTGCCAGATTTTTAAATGTCTTCCGTTGTCTTTCGTTGGCTTTCGTCATTTTAAAACGTGTGCGTTTTGTGTTTTAAGCAACGTTACGTGACACTGAAGAAGTCACACTGAATATCTTACTTAATATCTCAATAAACGTTAATTGCGGTTCTCAATAAACGCCAGACGTTTTCATTGACTTCAAGCAGAGTCCCGTAATCGTTACTGCAGTTGAAAGAGAAAGGATATTCAAGTCGTTGATTTTGAGTCAAAACTTTAGTAGCATTTAGGAGATGGTTCATGACATTAACCACCCTTCTCCTACTTAAGTTCCGATTCAAACTCCGATAGACGCGAGCAGATTACTCGTACAACTGAGTTTGGGGCTACACAAAAGCGCAAAGCTAATTTTTGTCCCCAATGAGTTTAATCTCTCATTTCGTCGATGACTTGTTTTCGGTAAACAACCTGGTCTCCAGACTAAAATCACGTACATTCCACACAGTTGAACTTTTGATATTCATTTGCCGCGCTCCATTTAATAACAATACCAGGTCGTTTTTTAGTGGAAGAGAAAAAGTTTCATGGAGAGATAAAGTTTTTTTTGGTTTTTTTTAAACAATTAGTTTGCGCTGAAAAGAAGTTTGTAGCAACTCTTGGAATGAAAACTATACGTACAAAAGGGAACTGTTCGAGGTAAATTGCCTGATTATAAAGTCAATTTTAGTCGAAATAAATTTCTCCAATTCTCCACAAACCAATAATCATCAGTGGTTATTCGAGAAAAAAAAATCAGAAACATCGAGAAGTAACAAAGTCACGTTACAGCGAAAGGGGAGATAGAAATTCTTCCCGTTTTTTTAAATCAGCTGTAAGTTGAATGCCGCGTTAAATCTGATAACATTAAATCCGGCTTGATGATATCAAGAGCTTTGTTACTTGGAACTATAATGCCTATTTCCAGTCCACGAAAACTTTCTTATGCTCTTGGCACCATTGGTATGTGCAGAAATAAACTTCATAGAACATACAAAATGGCCTATACGATCCGTCTGAAAGACGCTAAAAAGACAAAAAGGAGAAATAATGTTGTGAGAATGTAACGGCTGCTCTCCTATCAAAGTCAAGGAAAACTTTACACCGCCCAGTTTGTTTCAGCGGTTTCAAATCTGTCCGGATATTGTGTTTTTGCAGTTAACTTTTGTGAACTGTATTATCCGCTCTACTGTAGATTACCGTTGCATTACTTGTTGCTCAATTAGTCCTGATAACTAATTGCTCAGCTTTGCTGAATAACAAACTTGTTTCCCTAAGAATAACAAAATAATTCAAATTAAAACAATCACTTTTTGTTTAGTTTTTTTGTTAATAACTCAAATTGTAAAACGAATTTAGGAAATCCCGCTTCGAAAAATTTTAATTCTATCAGTTGGCTCTAACTATGCAAATTTTCAACCTGCTGTCGTTAGCAGTTGTAAAACAGGGCCTTTTACCCGTTGCAGATCTGATAATAATAATAATTGTCTAACTTCAAAGTTAACAAGTCTCTGTATTGGTTTCAATAACAACAGTGTTAAACTAGAGTAGGCTTCGTTAAAGCCAGTAAGAGAAGCTGACTTTATGCTTTGCACAAAGTTTCTCTTACTTAGGAACTTCGTTCCTCAGAAAGAAATTTTGAGAATATCAAAGTTAATTCTCTTTTCACAAGTCAAAGTAAAGTTAAAACTGTACAATCACTAACATGATCTACAGAAACAAGACACGATAACAAGTAGTTTACCGCTGAAGAAAGCGTGCTTCAATACGCACTGTATGTCAGTTTAATATAACCAAAATTGCAATTTTCAACTGACTTTGGTAGTTTTTCAAGCTCCTTTTATGCTGCTAGTCACGTGGATTTACATGTCAAATTCAACTGTTGATTGGTTGTAGATAATGATTTCGACAGAATGTGAACACTCTTCCATAACGTCACTTTTTCAGTGTAAATTTGATGTCATGGGAAATTTGTTAATCATGTATAAGATTTGTCGAAAATTCTGTATCAATAACAGGTTGATTCGCAATCCAATCGCAAAGAATCTGAGGTAATACTGTTAAGTCGTAGTATTTTTTTGCTGGTGGATGAAGTAGTTCGAGTTTGAGTTATAGTTTGCCTTCATGAATGACGATTGCCTACTAATAATAAGTGCTAAATGTAAATGTTGAAGAAATCGAACAAATCCGTATGGCTTCAATAGAATGTTGCAATAAATTTCTCTTTTCACGCTATTCTAGCTTTAAGGCTTGAAATGGCCTTGAAGCGCCTTGAGTTTTAGTAAGCTCAGCCGCCACATCGCCGGCCTTATTTTTCATCGCGAAAATATCTTTTACCGTTAGTACTGGGGCGTGCTTCACTACTGGTCTCTTGTACACTCCGTCGTTCGTTCGAGCTATCGCTGATCGAATCACACCGTCAGACCCATCGATGGTCTCCGTAACTCGATCTAGATTGTAATATCCACGCTTATCGCTGTCTTCGATCAACCAAACGAGATCGCCTTCTTTAAGGGTTTCATTCGCCGTATATCGCCATTTTTGTCGATTATTCAGAGTTGGCAGATATTCTTTACGAAATCTGTCCCATATGAGATTTGCATAGGCTTGAGTTTGTCGAAATAGTTTTCGATGGTCAACAAATTCTTCTGCGCATGATAGATAGGGTAAGCAAGCGTTCCTGTTGCCAAGCAAGAAGTGATTGGGGGTCAAGGCTTTTAACATCTGAACTGACTGGAGTCAAAGGTCTTGCGTTCAATGTCTACACAACAATACACATCGTTGTTGAAAGAACGTCCTCGGTGACGGATCTGTTCCCCAACACTGCATACATTGCTTTCTTGCAACTTCTCAACAACCGCTCCCATACTCCTCCAAAGTGTGGTGCTGCGGGTGGGTTGAACTTCCATCTGATTCCTCGTTGAATTAGATGTTCTTCGATCCCTTCTTTGTTCCATGCCGCAACGTACTCTAAAACTTCTCTTTCAGCTGCATCAAAGTTTGTCCCGTTGTCACTGATGATTGTAATTGATTTGCCTCTTCGGGCACTAAATCTCATTATTGTCTTGAGACAACTGTCTGTGTCCAACTTTGGTACGACTTCTATATGCACCGCTCTCATAGTTAGACATGTTAAAAGACAAAACCATCGCTTTTCATTTCTTCGCCCAATCTTCACAATGAAAGGGCCAAAGTAGTCAACTCAAACAATTGTAAAAGCTGTTGAAGCATCTAACCGTTCTTCGGGTAGATCTGCCATTACTGGTGCTATCGTTTGTGCTCTGCCCTTTCTGCAGTTAACGCACTTGTTCTTGATTGATCTCAAGGCGTTCCGTATGCTTAGAATCCACATACTCTGCTGAATAAAGTTTCTTACATGCTCAGTGCCCTCGTGTTGATTGTCTTTGTGCTCGCTTTGCAAGAATAATTCAACCGCATGATGTTTCCAATGTATTAATATTGGATGCTTTGCATTGAAGTCCAATTGACTTTTGCTTATTCTGCCTTTGGCTCGAATAAGTCCTTCTTCGTCTAAGAAAGGGGAGCATTGTAGGTTTTGCTGCCTTTTGGAATTTTCTTTTCAGCTTTGAGAGATTTCATCTCTTAACCAAAATGTTCTCGCTGTAGTAACTTGAAGATCGTTGCTTTTGCTTTTTCTCTTTCCTCAATGCTGACTACGAGTGTTGCTGGTTTGTGTTTGTTCAAGGCTCGCTGTACGTATGCCACTGTATTTACTAGTCTGTTAAAACTACTGAATCGTTGCCACTGAATAACAGCTTTCTTTTCTTCAGCCTGTATCATGAAGACTGATGAAGGTATATTCTCTTCATCTGATGCAAAGATTAGGTTCACTTGCTCTGGCCACTCGCTTTCTGGTCGCTTCGACCAGGCCGGTCCAGTGAGCCACTCACTTCTCTTGAGTTCCTCAATGTTTATTGCTCCGGTGCCAATGTCCGCTGGGTTGTTGATACCGCTCACACGTTTCCACTGTGAATTATCAGTTGTATCTAGTATCTCCGCCACTCGATTGGCCACAAACACTTGTTGTTTGCGATGGGAACTGTGTATCCACTGCAATACCGTAGTTGAGTCTGACCAAAAACTGCAACTATTTATCTTCTTTTCATGTCCCTTGACTATCTGTTCTTTCAACCTCACTGCCATGACTGCCGCTTGCAACTCCAATCGTGGCATTGAAAGATGTCTCATTGGTGCCACTCTGAATTTTCCAATAACAAATGCTAAGTCAGCTGAGTATTCTTTTGGTTTTGAACGTAGATAGGCCACTGCACACATCGTATCATCAGATGCGTCAGCAAACAAATGAAGTTCGGTTTTATCCCTCTCTCTGTTGAAGTACCTTCTAATCGATTCTTGTTTCAGCCACTATTGGAAGTTGTTCTTTCCATCTCAGGAATTCTGCTTCGTCACCCGGCTCCACTTCGTTGTCCCAATGTTGCCCATTCTTAGTCCAGATACCTTTCAGAAGTCGTCTCATGTGAACACTGAACGGAGCAAAAAACAATCCGATCGGGTCGAATACTGAGGATACCAAAGTCAAAATCTTCCTATGGGTTATAGGTGCTTCAACTTGCTTGTTTGTACCTCTGCATACCTGAAGACTGTCATCAATAACGGTCCATTGTAGTCCTAGCACTGTGGATCCCTCTGTATTGGGTTCCACTTCGACTTTTTTCGTGTTGCTGATTGACTTCAAGTCTTCTGTGATTGCTTTGGTAACTACATCGATGTTGCTTATCCATTTCTTCAATTAAAATCCATGTTGTGAGAGAAGAGGTTGAAGTTTATTGAAGACTTCAATTGCTTCTTCAGGGGTTTCTACTGATTTGATAAAATCGTCCATGTAGAAGTTGTTTTGTATTTCCTTTGCTGCAATTGGATACTCCTTTTCGTTATCCAGTCCCACTCGCTTGAGAGAATAGTTTGCACAAGTTGGAAAACTCTTAGCTCTAAAAACGTGACGCTGATATTCGTATTTGTGAACAGGTTCATTAGTCCTTGGGCGCCATAAGAACCTCAAGCAACTTCTATCCTGTTCGGGAACTTGCACTTGTAGAAACATCGATTCGATGTCAGCTGTCAGGGCTATTGGTCCTTCACGAAATCTGAATATTGTTCCAATCAACCCATGTAGCAGATCAGGTCCTGCTAGTAGCCTGCCATTTAGGCATACTTCTTTGTACTTCGATGCGGCATTGCAAACACGTCTTACTTTGCCAGGCTTGTTCGGGTTTAGCACTGGATGGTGTGGGAAATACCATTCTTTGCCGAAGGTGCCTTTCACTTTGGATTCGTCCAATATCGTTACCAATCCTTTTTTTACATCTCTATGCATTGACTGTTGATACAAACTCTTCAGATTTGGGTCCCTTTGGAATCTTCTCTCCAGTGAGTAAAGCTGACCCAAGGCTGAGCTGTAGTTGTTCGGTAGGTTGGGCTCTGGTTCACTCAACAGCATTCCCATTTCGTACCGCTCGCCTGTGAACTTCGTCGTACTCTCTGGAATCCTCTGTGCCTGCAGCTCGTTCTTTGACTGACTGACGACGTTGATTTTAGAAGCATAGGTTTCTATGTCCCACCAGGTTTAGATATTCTCAGCCACGTTCACATCCTCTGTGAAGGCGAAATGACAAACATTTTGTCTTCTGTTGCTTGTCATGGGTCCACTGACTATCCGTCCTAGTTCTGTTAAAACGGCGAAAGGTTCACTTCGTGTTCCTATCTTGTAGTCCAATGGGCGTTGTAGCTGATAAGCATCTTGACCAAGGATTATGCCAACTTCAATCAAGTTGAAGCTTTTGCTTGGTAAAACACTCAAGTGGTTGAAGCTTTGCTTCAGCTTGTTGTAGTTGTAGTTTGTGTTTCCCAAGGAGATTGACGGTTGTGCAAACGCTTCGATTGAATGCACCTTTGAATGTAGTCCCTTTATATTGAGAGGAACCTTTTCTGTCTTCAGGTCTTTTGTTCCATGTATGCCAGCTATGTTGAGCGTCACATCGGTGCCTTGTGCTCGTAACCTCTCTTGCACAATTTGATTGATAAATGAAACCGTTGATCCACTCTCGATAAAAGCGTACGTGTTCAGCCTGTTTCCACCGCTCTGTATTGAGACAGGAACTATCTGAAGAAAGCTTGTAACTTCGTTACTCTGATTGATTGTTGCTGCGCTTACGTTGACTGCGTGATTGCCCTTGTCCTTTTGATTTTCTGAGTGTAGCAATTGGTTGTGCTTCTTGATGCATCCATTGATGCCGCACGCATTGACTTTACAATCTTTGATTGAATGTCCTTTGCCTAGACATCCGTAACATAAGCGTTGCTTCCTCACTGCTGCGTACCGATCAGTCACTCTCATGTTCCTGAATAGTGGACAGTTCCATATTTTGTGAATGCCATCAGCTAGTGGACAGTGATCACTTTGCATTTGCCTCGTTTCTTTCACGTTCGAACTTGCACTGAATTTCGATGTTTTCGAGAAACGTTTGTCTCTATTTGTGCTTCTCTGGTCTTCTTCTCTTCGCTCTCCCTTGAAAGCTGAAAACACTTCGTGCACGAATGCTATCCTAGATAGCCAATTTTCAAACATAATCAGATCAGGCCAATCTTCATCTTTATCATCAACATAGAGCCACCACTTCTCTTTGAGAACTTGAGGTAGTTTATCTACTGCCATATACAGCGTCGAGCTTGATTGCAGATCACCAATCTGCTTGTACTCTTTGAGCACATTCACAGATTTCGAAACGGTAACTGAGAATTTGATCAGACCTGTTGAGTTGTGAGGTTTCACCTCACTTGCTTTGCGAAGACTCTCCAGTTGTGCATCAATGATCACATGAGGCCTTCCAAATTTCCTCTCCAGAATACTCCATGCAGCACCATAGAATTGTCCAGAACAGCCCATTCCAGAGATTTCTGACCTTGCCTTGCCTGTCAGTATAGAGTCTTCAGATGGCTCATCTTCTCTGAGTCTGGTATTGGTCGTTGCTCCACTGTAGCAATGAACATACTAGCCCACTCCGGCCATTCGAGGGGGTTCCCATCGAAGTTGTTCAACCTGAGCTTTGGTAGGCTACCGCTACCACGTATCCACTGTTGTATCGTAGCAGACCAGCTCTTGGGGAAACTTCCCGGTCTTCAACACTTGAGGAGCGTTCTCGTGAACAGCGATATCGTGAGAAGTGACTTTGCCTATTCATTACAAGTGATACTTCGAAGTGAGCTTTTGATCGATCTGGTGTTAGAAGGTTGTCGATTCTGCTGGCCCAGTCAGAGACATCTCTCTTCTTGGGGGTCCAGTTGAAGGGTGATTTGTCTCGAGCACTGGTTGATTGGGAACGAGCATCATCGTTCTCTAATGCTGTTCTCTTCACTTTGCGCTCTAGCTCGCGCTCTTCCTCCAGTAGCTGATGCTTGGTTTCCAGTTCCTTCGTTTGCATTTCCAGCTCTAGCCTCCCCCGCTAAAACCGTTCTTGTTGGAGTCGCATCTTATTTTGATTTCGATATCGATTTTCTTCATCCTTTCCGCTCGCCTTTGCTTTGCTGATGATGTTTCCGAAACATTCTCCGTCTCTTGGCCACTTGCTGTTGCTACATTTTGTACTGTTTGAGCCTCTGCGTTGTCCTTTGGGTGGTTGTTGTTGCTCTCGCTGTCGTTCACTGCTTGGGTTGCGTTGCTTTGCTCTGCATTCATTTCTGGTTGAGTGCCTTTTCTTATATATGCAAGCCAATGATAGTCCAAACCTTCTTTTCACTTCCTTGCTTCTTTCAGATGTTCTTCAACGTAATTTGCAAGGTAGGGCACAAGCTTGTTTCGACGCTGCAGTTGCTTTGATATTTCTTCCTCTAGGAGGTGGACAGTCTGTTGATAGAGGACCTTTAGTTTGTTGGGTCGATCTGAATCTTCAATTATTTTGTAGTCAATCCCTGTTTTAGTGTTAACTTCTTCCAATAAATCTTGAACCTTCTTATCGTACCTGTGAGCTGTTGATTGAAACTCCTTTCTGCTGGTTGTGCTTGACTTGCCTGGTTGCCGTTTGCTTTTCCTTTGTTGGTTTCCTGTGAGCAGGGTTCGCCCTTCAATTTCTTTATTGAATTGCACTCTTCTGTTCGCCTCGCTGGCCTGTTGGTGCTGATTTGTTTGACTCTCTTTGAGGGATTCCTTCGACACTATCTTCATCAGATTGGACAGCAGTTTGCCTTCCACTGTCCGGGTCGGCGGACCAAATGTAACGGCTGCTCTCCTATCAAAGTCAAGGAAAACTTTACACCGCCCAGTTCGTTTCAGCGGTTTCAAATCTGTCCGGATATTGTGTTTTTGCAGTTAACTTTTGTGAACTGTATTACCGCTATACTGTAGATTACCGCTGCATCACTTGTTGCTCAATTAGTCCTGATAACTAATTGCTCAGCTTTGCTGAATAACCAACTGGTTTCCCTAAGAATAACAAAATAATTCAAATTAAAACAATCAATTTTTGTTGAGTTTTTTGTTAATAACTCAAATTGTAAACCGAAATTAGGAAATCCCGCTTCGAAAAATTGTAGCTCTAAAGGTTGGCTATAACTATGCAAATTTTCAACCTGCTGTCGTTAGCAGTTGTAAAACAGGGCCTTTTACCCGTTGCAGATCTGATATTAATAATAAATTTCTAACTTCAAAGTTAACTAGTCTCTCTATTGGTTTCAATAATAACAGTGTTAAACTAGAGTAGGCTTCGTTAAAGCCAGTAAGAGAAATTGACTTTATGCTTCACGCAAAGTTTCTCTTACTTAGGAACTTCGTTCCCAAGAAAGAAAGTTTTGAGAATATCGAAGTTAATTCTCTTTTCACAAGTCAAAGTAAAGTTAAAACTGTACAATCACTAATATGATCCACAGAAACAAGACACGATAACAAGTAATTTACCGCTCAAGAAATTGTGCTTCAATACGCACTTATTGTCAGTTTAAAATAACCAAAATTGCAAATTTCAACTGATTTTTGGTAGTTTTTTAAGCTCCTTTTATGCTGCTAGTCACGTGGATTTACATGTCATATTCAACTGTTGATTGGTTGTAGATAATAGTTTCGACAGAATGTGAACACTCTTCCATAACGTCACTTTTTCAGTGTAAATTTGATGTCATGGGAAATTTGTTAACCATGTATAAGATTTGTCGAAAATTCTGTATCAATAACAGGTTGATTCGCAATCCAATCGCAAAGAATCTGATGCAATACTGTTAAGTCGTAGTGATGTTATGCTGGTGGTTGAAGTTATTCGAGTTTGAGTTATAGTTTGACTTCATGAATGACGATTGCGTACTAATAATAGTTGCTAAATATAAATGTTGAAGAAATTGAACAAATCCGTATGGCTTCAATAGAATGTTGCATTAAATTTCGCATGTCACCCCATTCTACGTTTAAGGCTTAAAATGGCCTTGCAGCGCTATTCAATTTTGTAATTGAGTTTTAGTAAGCTGAGCCGCCATGGAGAAACATTAACTTCATAAAGTACGGTTACATCTGTTTGTTCGCAAGTAATACTAATCGCAACTGTAACAATGTACTTGCAAGAGCATCTGAGCTTGAAAATTCCGTATAAAGACGCCTCAACTGAGCAAGACCTAAGTTTTGTTTATGTTAATTGAATTATATTACACTATTTGGATTTCGATTGACCTATTTTTCACCAAAAAAGGTACCGCAAATATATCTTTCCCAAAAATTATGCAATTAACGGCTGAGGGCATTTTAAAATTTTGATTACGATGTCTCAATCTGCATTTACAATCCTTTAAGAACTCGCTTCACCCTGTTCCGTATCGCCTTTGTTTCTCTTTGCGTTGCTTTTCTTAGTTTTAACTGAATTCTTCTTTATCCAATGATAATAAACTAGAAAGTTCTTCATTAGAAACTTCCGTATAGATTTGTTTGGTTTCTCCTACTTCTCTATTTCAAACTTCTATCAGAACCTCAAAAAGTTCGTTTATGTGAAGTTCCCTCACAGTTTTTAGATTATGTTTCACTCTTTTATTTTTGACGTGATCTTTTCTCTTAAAATTGAAGGTTGCTTGTTGTTTTCAAGTCTACTATCGCGTATTGAAAAATTGTTTGGAAGAAGGTAGAATAGATTCAATCAACCATTTACGGACAATGACTTCGAAAAAAATCTTATTGAACTCACATTTTGTATTGAAATTTTGGTAAGTCGTTTCAAGTGCACTTCAAATTCTAGCCTCTGATCAATTAGTAATCCCAGGTACTTGGAACTGTGATAAATTTATTTTTCTTGTTCATTAATTACAAACATATTGTCAGCAAGGCAAGAGAACTCAACTGTGTGTGTTTTAGACTTGTTAATTTTAAAATTACGGACTTCAAACGAAGTTCAATTTTTATTTCAAGATTCGATTTACAAGTAAAACTCCAGCGTTAGTTTTGTAGATCTGTTGTACTGCTGAGTCAACTGCAAATAATGTTTTTCAAATCTCTGAAAATTCTTCTTCAGGATAATTATTGTATACAAGCACGTGAACGTGACCGAGCACTCGAGCTAGGGAAACACCCGTAACAAAGTCTTTAAGTTGAACTGTTTGCCTTCTGCAATAACAAATTGCTTTCTGTCGGAAGAATAGTATTGCAGACTCTTTATGATGATCCTCGTAAACTATATCTATAGTCGATTCTATAGCACATCGTTTTTCTTGGAATCCAAAAGCTTGGATTACATCAGTTCAATTCTTTCTAAAAAAGACTATTCTTGTTTTCAAAAACTTGTTCAGAAGTTTTTCTAACTAACCGTAGGAAATATTAAAACAATAGTTGATGCAATATAGTTTTTTCCTGATATTTAAAAGAGAATTACATTAGCTACTTTTAAAAATTTGGGAGTTTTCCTTCTCCGACGGCCCTTTTAATGCGAAAAAACAAAAAGACTCTTATTCCTTAGCTGAATATTTTTAAAAGTTTGTTGCTGATACACATAACGTTTTAAGACCCATTGTTCTTAAAGCTACTATGCTGTACCGCGTTTTTCAGATGACTGGTTTGTGTAAAGAAAAGAGATGAACTAAAATTATCTTTACTGTTTATATGCACATTAGTCGGAAGTGCTGATGAGAGAAAAATACCAATATTAACAAAATAACTGTTCAGGCTATTGTGTTGGCGTTTAAGTTATTTCTGCAGGCCTCGTTAATACTTCTGTGGCTATGGAATTTATTCAAGATTTGAATGTTTTTGGCTTTTGTCCTAGAGTTTCTTCAAAAAAGTTCTGGTAAATTTTGTTCTTCCGTTCGTCAACTAGTTTTTCAAGTATGTTTCACAGTTTTCTGTAGCTTTCTCGAGAAAATTGGATTTTTTTGGAACAAAGACAAATATTGAAAGTCTCGTTTTCTCTGCCGACGCTTTTTTAATGTTATTCAATATTATTTCATTTAAATCACGTTTTTGTTACTATTCAGGTTCATTTTTTTGTAATCTTTTTGGAAAAACCTTGACAGTCTTTTTATCAACAAGCCAATCAATGCAAAAGTTTTATTGTATCTCAATATTGAATTTCTTCAAAAGTCTTCAATAGCAAAAGACATTCGATTTTTTTTTGTTTTTGGTGAATTTCTTTTTCGGATTTTTGCCAGCCCCTTAAAAAAGTTTTTTAAGTGGATTTTTTTTCAATTTTAAATAAATCTGTTTTCTTTAAAATGCCTAAAAGTTCGTTTAAACAGTTTGGTCAACGTCACAGTAAAGTGAAAAGTAGGCAAAGCACAATTCATTAACAGATGTCGAAATACCTTCTTATTTTTTGGGTTCATGGTTTTTCAGCGAAAAGTCACAGCTCTCTATAAACTGTAGTTACAATGACGCAATGAACGAACTGTTTACTAGATTATTATTGAAAGCTTCGCAAACAACATGATGTACAGTATTAGTGTTTGGCATACTGTCTAGATCTAAATTTAGTGTTTCCATGAACAAAAAAATTTGTATTAGGTGGTTTTTTTTACAATTGGAAATTCAAACTGAGTTGTAGTGTTATGTACAAAAAATTGTAAGCACTTGTTTAGCGTTGCTGATGTCCCAACATAACATTTCGTGTTTCGTATGTAAGATTATTGAGTCATTGTTGTTTTTTCTGACTGCATAAGAAAAACTTCTTGATAAATTTCTGTTGGGAAAAAATTTTCCTTGGTAAATTCGGAAGTCCATTTCTCCGTTAATTCTTTTGGACAGTTGAGCTAGACCTGCAAAATTGTCACTCAGTTATCTTATATTCTGCAGTGAACAGAAATTAGATATAAATTCTTGTCTATTCTGCCTCATGGCACGCCTAACCATTGTCTTAGTAAGTCTAGAATTAGCTAGTGTTGTACTCATTCAAGAAATTATGAAACATCGCGTGAGTCGCACTGTTCTGACTACATTGAGGATCAAAATAAAACAAAGGTTAATTTTCTGTGAAAGTCGCAGAAGCCCAATTGTCCTCACTTCTCTTATTATTCTTAAGAGTATTTCCTTGGAAGTTGCCTTTCTCTTAAAGATAACTTGTTGGTACTGTTTTTGTTCGGTAAAAAGATAATAAGGTAATAAGATAAATTTGATAAGATAATGATAATAAGTCGTGAAACAACAGATTGACGTAACAAAACTAAAAATCAGCTTCAGTTTTTTCTCAAATTGTACAGAAAAAAAATTAAAACCACTTCCTACTTAATGAATATGTAATTAACTTAAACCAAAAAACACTTTGGTGAATTAACTATAGATTGCTTAACCAAGACGCTCACATAGATGACAACGCAGAAATTGTTCAGTGATTATTTATGCTTCTGCTAGACCCTTTTTTGATCAATTGCTGTTTTTCTTCCGGAGACTCATAACTTTCAGTTCGCAATCTCGCCTCTTCCATGCGATCATGAGTTTCATTTCACACTCAAGTGATTTGATTTTTTGCCTAGCTGGCTTTTTTGATGGGATTTTTTAACGTGTCCAGATCACTGAGATAGTCCACAGGCACAAAATTTTTTTATCTCTGACATTTTTAAAGCATAATACTGAAATTTCTGAATCCCATCCTTGTTCTGTCGAGAGTTTTTCTGTATGAGTCATTTTACGATTGCTTTGCGCCGTTTATATTATTTGAAACTTTGAATAGTAGATAATATAATAATAATTCTGACATTGCTAAATGCCTTTCTTGTGATTTTAGCATGTTTGTCTAAATTGGTCAGATCATGCTTGTGCGTTCTTCAACTGTCGGTTACGTCGGGTCATGCTTATCTTAGAAACCACAATATAAAACAATTTTCCATATATTGGTCTTATTTGCACTGCATACCATTTTTGAGCATCTGATTAAGCTCGTTTTTCGTGCAACCTCAAGGTTTGATCATATTTGCACAATTCAATATAATAAAATTTTCAGTCCATAGCTTGCAAAGTTTTGCATGTTGCTGCTGGATTGAAACGATAAATGCTCTTTGACGGAATTTTTGGTAGTAGTTGTTGCTAATTCGAGCTGAATCGAGTCATTACAGTTTTTTATGCTTGATGGTCTAATCATTGCCAATCTGGCCATGACCAACCATTTCTTTTTTTTCTAATGCGTAAGCACGTGTCAGCTATTCATTATTATAAGAAAAGGTCACAGAAATCACTCAATTATGTCATAATTTCTGTAATAGTCAAAGCTGAGTCCAAGAGAGCAACCTAACATGAACAACTCCTTCACTCGTAAAACTACAAATACTCAAAGTGAAATATAAACGAAAACATCTAACTTTCTTTCTGATATACCAACTTTTTGCTGGACAAGCTGTACCAATTATTTTTGTTTCAGACTAATTTCATATTGGGAATACTCTATGCCAGGTTTGTTCCAATTTGAATAACACCCTGTCTCAACAATCTATACCAAAAACCCTTATTGTTTTAGACTCAGCTTAAACTGGGGTAAACTTAGCTCTATGCTAAATTTGGTCCAATTTGAACAATTCTTTGACCGGATGACAATACACAATTTTTTAAACCCCCCTGACTCCGTCATGTTCAAGGCTAGGCACTGCACCAAAGGAGATAAAAGTATAATCCGTCCTGCTGACGCAGGAAAATTTGGTATTGAATAAACCCACCAAAACTTTGATGTTGAAGCGCACAGATTTTTTTTGTACATGTAAGTTTTTGATCTGGAATGGTCTGGGCGTAATCGAGCACTAGAAGCACGAAACTTTTGAGGGCACGATTGTCTGGAGATAAGTCGTTTTTTTCTGTCTGGGGCATCTTATTTAGTTACTTTTCTTGAAAGATTGAGTATATGACAATTTTTGCGGCATTAATAGTGACTTGAAAAACTCACATTTTTTAAAAAAATATTCATTTTACTTCTTTTTCACTGATCTCTTGGGTCGAAAAAAGTTCGAAAAAAATGTCAGATAAGCGGTGAAAAGGTTTTGTTCATCGCAAGTTTCGTACATAATTTTGCGGTGAAATGCGGTGAAACTCTGTAATTTCACCGCTAGAGTAAGCGGTGTACTTATAAAAACTCACCGCTTTCTCCACTTGCTACAATTTTCCGTCCTCAGACGGTTTTGAACCTCTCACCTTCTGCATGTCAACCACTCCTTCTTCAACTGCTCCATCTCTCACTTTTTGCTATTTGTTTTGAATTTAAATCAAATTCGGTCTACTTTATGCAAAACTTGCGCGTTGAATTTTTGTAAGATTAGCGGTAAAATTACAAATGTTAGCGGTGAAATATGGTGATTTTTTGTAAATTTGCCGCTCACTCTAGTGTTGAAATTACGTTAATTAAACGCTTCAAAAAAGTTTTAGAAAGATGTATGTTTATTCGGGGATAAATTTTTCGGGCGTCTTTTAATAAAAGTATCCTAACTTGGGTGGACAAAAGACAATTTGCAGCGTTTTCTCAGCGGTGAGTTTTTGTAATTTCACCACTAACTTAAGCGTTGAATTTTTGTAATTTAACCGCATTCACCGCTTGTCTCACATAATTCGGACACATTTTTTTCCAAAGCGGTGAATTTATGTAATTTCACCGCTAATTTCAGAGGTGAATTTATGTAATTTCACCGCTACCAAGCAATAAAGCTTTTTTCACTGCATTCACCGCCTGATTTATGTAATTTCACCGCATTAAACGCATGTCTTGCAAATTTTTCCATATTCACCTTTTATCTTAAAAAGTTTTGCGTTGATTGGCGGTGACACCTCGAGACGGGGTTTTTTCTATTGGGTGATATTGTAGTATTGCTAATTGGATAATCGCCGCCGCAATTACCGATACTACAGTGAGTTTAATTATTTAACCGTCGACTTTGTGAACACTTTAAACTTAGTCTAAACTGACGGAGAATTAAGAGAGAGCTATGCTGCGTGAAATGCGTTGAGAGAATGAAAACATTATCCATTGCCAAATACTGCTGTGTATTATTTAATACACTATTGCACAAGCTATGCCGGCTGATTCACTGCCGCTATTGATACGCGTATTAAGTGAAGGATACTGAAGCTATCCAGGCCGCTCTTCACAGCAGCAAATCTGAAACGATAATATGACTAAAGACGAATAATAGTCAGCTCCACGAATGACTTAGGAATTGATTCGGAGCTAGTCATAAGTCTTGTGATTGTCAGTCGTGTTGACTCAAGTATAAACACGCACGAGCCTAGAGCTTGCTGCTGAAGAAAATCAGTACCAAACTCAACCAGCGCAAACTCAAGTCGCTTCAATCACCATTAATAATTTCTCTCTCTCTCTCTCTCTCTCTCTCTCTTCCTCTCTCTGCTCTAAGAGCGAATCATCTACTCCTCCGCTAAGCGGGAATAACAGCAGCAATTGTAAGTCTGCCGATTTTATAGCAAAATAGAGTTAAAGTAATATTCACATCCAGCAGTAAGATGGATGTAAATTCTTGATTAAGATTAGATACCCCACCATATTTTTAAGTAGGATTTAACTCCAAATTGCGCTCTATCCTTTCTATCTGTTTAATAATTAACCTTCATATCTAATCAATTTCATTTATAGCAAAAAACACTTAGATTTGGAAATTAGCAAAGAACATTGTGAGCATATAGTGAGACTTATTCTAGCACTTAATTAGGGTCGCTATAATAATATTGGTTTAGCTCTAATGTGGTAATTAAGATCAAGCCAATATAATCCCTACCACATCAGAGTTAAAATTTGGTGCGACGAGGAATAAGGAACGTTGGTTGCTCACACATTTAGGGACCTGGTGGACTTTTTGTGGCTAGTTTTCCAAACCAAAAACCCAGAGGTCACACAGGTTCTATGGTAGGGCCACATACCGCGCTATCCCAGTACCTGTGTGAGATGTTCTAAGATTCTGAAATTCTGAATTACGACCGACTAAAAGAGACGGGTTCTCTCCAAAAAAGAACAGTCCACTGATTTAGTAACTTTGAGCACCGATTCTTTGTTTCTCAGACCCAAATTTTGACAATGTAGGTTGGTTTTTTAAGCGCACACGTGAGTACATAATTGTGTATCATAAAAAGACGTCTTTCTATCCCCCCGGACAAAATTAGACAAGACCGGTCAAATTAATGTTACTTTTAGACTAAATAATTGTGTTTAATTTTACCAAATCTTTAATACTGTTTGCATAACGAACTGTACTATCCCCCCTAGTCCTATATACGAAATCATACACCCATATTCATTAATCTAGTTCTCGTATATTGTCCGTAACTTAACTTTAGCTTGTCTTAAACATCTTAACTTTTGATTTAATGTCTAAATTGTCAAACTTATCATTCTCCAAACCCATAGTATTGCAAAAACAAATTGACCCACATGCAAATAAGTCTAGTGTAACGTTGTTCTGCTTCATCATATATGTATAGTGTACCTATTAGTGTCTCTAAAAGTTAATAACTCACTCTGATAGCTTCAAAAAACGCATCTAAAAATCAGCCAGTTATACACAATTTTGCACTAGAATTGTCCAGAATAAACAGAAATCTTTCAAATTTTATCAGATTTTTGAAGAGTTTAGCCCCGTTTGGTATAGAAATTGTGTGTTTTTTGCATAAATTCACCCCAGTTTTGAGAAAATAATTGAATTTTGGTGCCAAATTTAACTAACTTTGACCAAAATAAGCCCAAATTGTCCTCGAAAATTGCCAATTTAAGCTCATAAAGCCCTAAAATTCACAGATTTAGACCAGAATTTTTCAATTTCTATCTAAAAATTGCCCAAACTTAGGACCCAAGGGCCCAAAATTTCCAAAATTTGCCCATTTTTGACCAAAATAATTCAACTTTTATCCAAAATTCAAATTTATTGGTTTTAATCCAAAATTTGCATAAATTTAACCAATAATTGACTATATTTAGTAAATTTTTTGCTTTAAACACAAAACCGAAATAATTTCAACCCGAAACTATTAGATTTGACCCGAATTATTGACATTTATTAGCCCAAAATTTTCAAAAAATTGTCAAATTTAGCCCAAAATTTTTTCCGATTTTGCCCTGTTTCATTAAGAAAACGCCCGCTTTTGGTAAAAGATTGTCAAAATTTGACAAAATTGTTCAAAATTTTGCCTAAATTGATCTGGTAATTGATCAAAATTGACCCAAACGTGTCACTTTTTGCCCAAAATTGACCCAAAATTGGCCAAGGTAATCCAAAAATTGCCCGGAACTGGTGAAAAATTACCCAATTTGAACCAAAAAAGCTGAAAAAGGATTTTGGATACAAACTAGCGGTACAAATCTCAAAATTGATCCCAAAATTACAAATAATTTCCTGAAATTCGCCGATAATCATCAATTATGAGTAAAAATCCGAACACACTGACAAAATATAGCCATTAAAAGCCTATTAGCGCCTGTTATAAAATAATATACTATTAAAAATATAGTGTTTTAACCAGAATTAACCACCAAAACGGCAAAGTTAAAAGAAATAACACGAACTTTTCGTGCAACTTTCCTAAGCAAACGTTCTCTTTATTGTTATTTTGTGATAAATAATTTCCTCTTCCGTTTTTCTGAGCCATTTATTCCATTGTACTTATTAGGTTACGTATAATTGTGCATAAAATCTTCATTGCACCAAATTAATAGCTCAAAAATTTAGCAAAAAGTACATGGAATATCTAATAGGAGACAAACAAATAACTATTAAGGATAACTCTGCATACTGTCGAGTGCTCAAATATGTCACCGACGTTGAACAATCATACGTGACAATAGTCTACCGTATTAAAAGAACAAAAACTGTCTGACAGGTAACCATATTTAAAACAGAAACTATATCATTAGATTTTTTATTCAATAGACTCAATAAACGTGGCTCAATCATTGGTTTACAATGTATGTACACTCAACCACAAGCTTCCAATAAATGAGTGAAAGCGACCAAAACCTGAAATTAATACCCTTACCAGATAATAAACTCTACAAATTTGAAAAAGTTTCCATCTCTTCGCTCGCATTACCTAACATTATTAGAGAAATAATCCAAAAAGAAAACAATTATTGGGTCCTTATAAGAAAATCTGATAGCAATAACCAAATCATTTCTTTTTGAGTCAGAGTATTTAGACTAATTTTAACAAAAGCATTCTCTGAAAGCAATAAAAAAACAAAATTCTCTCAAGCAGGAAAATTTCTCTGGATAGAATATCGACTAACCGAAAATGGTTGCTATCAATGAACAAGAAAATTTCTATAATTAATTAATCTCAAATATTTTTGTACAAAACAAAGTGGAAAACCAAAACAAAAAATTCTTTTTTTATTGTCTTATAACTTAGCTTATGGATTTTAGTACAAAGCACCTAAATGTAATCATTTTGAACGACGATGAAGTTGCAAAAGTTAAAAAGTACACATTGAAAAACGATAAATAATCTCTGATTATTTATTACAAGGTTGTTAATGATCCGCGCCTACACTGTTTCATAACATATGCAAGTTGTAATCCTGATTTTTACAAAACATTTAAAGCTTTGCACACGCCCAATAGTTATATTGAACTCTAGCTCACAAAATTTTTACTTAATTTTGTAACTAATACTGTCTAAAATTAAACCTTTTTATTAAAACAAAAGTTGAACTTAATGAGTATTGACGCTACCTTCTTGAATATTACTATTACACTTGGTCATAATACAGGCAAAGTTACTAGTTATAAAGTAGATAAGAAAAAGCAATATATGTACATTTTCAATAATTTTGATAACGTTCCAGGACTAGCTTGCTATATAACTCATGCAAAAAACACCCCTAATTTCAACAAAATTTTAAAAGCTCTTCGCACTCTAAATATTCTTTTTGAAATAGGACCAATTTTTTTAAACAAACTGTCTAAATTTTATTTTTCTTAAATTTCTGATCTTTTCTTAGTTTCTGATCTTTCTTAAAGATTCTGATCTTTTCTTAGCTTCAAATTCTTTTGACTGTACTTTTGTATTGTTTCATTTCGTTTATCTTCTCATATAAAAACTTAATAATCATCAAACAAAAAACCTTAAACAAAACTGGCGAACATTGTAGCATATCCAGACATTTCTCTTGAAAAGTTTACAGGCTTAGACCCGAGTGAGGACGTAGCAGATTGTCTAAGTTTAACAGAACGAAAAATCGAATTTTGCGTTGGGAGTTAGACCAGGACCGTGAGACGCTCAAAATGGTTATGACGCACGTATAAAAGCATTTTTTGGCTCATTCCTAAGAAGACCAGCAGCCCAATGGTTCGATTCTTTGCCCGCAGCGGAACCATGGGATGATGTTAGAACAGGTTTCTTAAATAGATTCACAGACGAGAAAAACAAGTACAGAAAACGAATTGAGGTAGAAAACATTCGTAGACAACCAGAGGAATTAATCAAAAGCTATGTACACAGACTAACAAAAGCAGTGGAAAAAAGGTGGCGAGACCCATTCACAGATGCTCAAAGGCAAACTAAGTGTATGGAATTCTTTGTAAGAAGACTAACTCCTCAAATGACCCAAAATTGGCCAAGGTAATCCAAAAGTTGCCCGGAACTGGTGAAAATTTACCCAATTTGAACCAAAAAAGCTGAAAAAGATCTCATTTTGGATACAAACTAGCGGTACAAATCTCAAAATTGATCCCAAAATTACAAATAATTTCCTGAAATTCGCCGATAATCATCAATTATGAGTAAAAATCCGAACACACTGACCAAATATAGCCATAAAAAGCCTATTAGCGCCTGTTATAAAATAATATACTAATAGAAATATAGTGTTTTAACCAGAATTAACCACCAAAACGGCAAACCTAAAAGAAATAGCACGATCATTTTGTGCAACTTTCCTATGCAAACGTTCTCTTTATTGTTATTTTGTGATAATTAATTTCCTCCTTCGTTTTTCTGAGCCATATATTCCATTGTACTTATTAGGTTACGTATAATTTTGCATAAAATCTTCATTTCACCAAATTAATAGCTCAAAAATTCAGCAAAAAGTATATGGAATATCTAATAGGAGACAAACAGATAAGTATTAAGGATAACTCTGCAGACTGTCGAGTGCTCAAATATGTCACCAACTTTGAACAATCATAGACGTGAGAATAGTCTACCGTATTAAAAGAACAAAAACTGTCTGACAGGTAACCATATTCAAAACAGAAACTATATCATTAGATTTTTTGTTCAATAGACTCAATAAACGTGACTCAATCATTGATTTACAATATATGTACACTCAACCACAAGCTTCCAATAAATGAGTGAAAGCAACCAAAACCAGAAATTAGTACCCTTACCAGATAATAAACTCTACAAATTTGAAAAAGTATCCATCTCTTCGCTCACATTACCTAACATTATTAGAGAAATAATCCAAAAAGAAAACAATTATTGGGTCCTTATAAGAAAATCTGATAGCAATAACCAAATCATTTCTTATTGAGTCAGAGTATTTAGACCAATTTTAACAAAAGCATTCTCTGAAAGCAATCAAAAAACAAAGTTCTCTCAAGCAGGAAAATTTCTCTGGATAGAATATCGACTAACCGAAAATGGTTGCTATCAATGAACAAGAAAATTTCTATAATTAATTAATCTCAAATATTTTTGTACAAAACAAAGTGGAAAACGAAACAAAAAATTCTTTTTTTATTGTCTTATAACTTAGCTTATGGATTTTTGTACAAAGCACCTAAATGTAACCATTTTGAACGACGATGAAGTTGCGAAAGTTAAAAAGTACACACTAAATAACGATAAAAAATCTCTGATTATTTATTACAAGGTTGTTAATGATCCACGCCTACACTGTTTTATAATATATGCAAGTTGTAATCCTGATTTTTCAAAACATTTAAAGCTTTGCACACGCCCAATAGTTATATTGAACTCTAGATCACTAACTTTTTACTTATTTTTGTAATTAATACTGTCTAAAATTAAACCTTTTTATTAAAACAAAAGTTGAACTTAATGAGTATTGACGCTACCTTCTTGAATATTAATATTACACTTGGTCATAATACAGGCAAAGTTACGAGTTATAAAGTAGATAAGAAAAAGCAATATATGTACACTTTCAATAATTTTGATAACGTTCCAGGACTAGCTTGCTATATAACTCATGCAAAAAACAACCCTAATTTTAACAAAATTTTAAAAGCTCTTCGCACTCCAAATAGTGTTTTTGAAAAAGGACCAATTTTTTTAAACAAATTGTCTAAATTTTATTTTTCTTAAATTTCTGATCTTTTCTTAGCTTCTGATCTTTTCTTAAAGATTCTGATTTTTTCTTAGCTTCAAATTCTTTTGACTATACTTTTGTATTGTTTCATTTCGTTTATCTTCTCATATAAAAACTTAACAATCATTAAACAAAAAACCTTAAACAAAACTGGCGAACATTGTAGAATACCCAGACATTTCTCTTGAAAAGTTTAGAGGCTTAGACCCGAGTGAGGACGTAGCAGATTGTCTAAGTTTAACCAAAAGAAAAATCGAATTTTGCGTTGGGAGTTAGACCAGGACCGGGAGACGCTCAAAATGGTTATGACGCACGTATAAAAGCATTATTTGGCTCATTCCTAAGAGGACCAGCAGCCCAATGGTTCGATTCTTTGCCCGCAGCGGAACCATGGGATGATGTTAGAACAGGTTTCTTAAATAGATTCACAGACGAGAAAGACAAGTACAGAAAACGAATTGAGGTAGAAAACATTCGTAGACAACCAGACGTATTTATCAAAAGCTATGTACACAGACTAACAAAAGCAGTGCTCAAAGGCAAACTAAGTGTATGGAATTCTTTGTAAAAAGACTAACTCCTCCAGCACTTAATCAAAAAGCCCATCAATTTCTAATGGAAACACCTCACGCAACATGAGAACAACTTAGAAATCATGTTAGCACTAAAGATTTAAGTTTTGCAGTAAGTAGTGATTTCACAGGCACAGCTTCGAGCAGTATAGATAACAAAATGGAGATAGATGGTTTAAAAGACCATCTCCAAGAATTAGCAAGTCTAATAAAAAAAAACAGAATTAGCGCAGCCTACAACCCAAATGAGCCTAGAAACAAACAAAATTACACACGATTTTGTAAATTTTGCAGAAAGTCAGGTCACAGAATAGCATATTGCTATGCAAACAAAGACTTTAAAGAACAAAACAGACAGTAACCACAGCAAAGAGATAAGTTCAGAGATAACTATCAAAACTATAGAGGACGATCCAAGAGAAGATAGTTATGATAGGAATCAGAACAGATACAGGCAGGACTATAGATCAGGAAACAGTTACTACAAACAAGACAACCGCAGACAATACTCTCCTTATCCTAGATCCGAGAACAATAGCTTCAGAAATCGATCACAAAGCTTTGAGAATCGAGATCGACGCTATAATAGCAGATCCAACGATCGTAGAGCCCAGGACTATATGAACTATTCAAGGGAACGACAATATGATCGAAACGATTCCCGAACAAGGTATCATGAGTGAAACAGTGCAAGACAGGATTATAGAAGAAGTAACAGTTCTAATCAGAGTTCTAGATATAATAGTCGAGAAAGTAACCCAAACAGAGTTCAATTCAGAGAGAGTAAAGTTAATGGATTCTTTGTGGACAATCAACAAGATGAAATTAAATTAAACTAGACGAGTCTCCGTACAAAAATATAAAGACAAACATTTTTATTAACTTGTACATACACGCCGTCGGAGACAGTAATAAACATAACGGTTTCGAATCGCAGTTTCTATTCGACAAAGGAGCAACATGTTCCTTAATAAATTTTGGTTTTCTACAGGAACTTTAGTCACTGATTGATGTTAAACTAATTGAGTATTGACGCTACCTTCTTGAATATTAATATTACACTTGGTCATAATACAGGCAAAGTTACGAGTTATAAAGTAGATAAGAAAAAGCAATATATGTACACTTTCAATAATTTTGATAACGTTCCAGGACTAGCTTGCTATATAACTCATGCAAAAAACAACCCTAATTTTAACAAAATTTTAAAAGCTCTTCGCACTCCAAATAGTGTTTTTGAAAAAGGACCAATTTTTTTAAACAAATTGTCTAAATTTTATTTTTCTTAAATTTCTGATCTTTTCTTAGCTTCTGATCTTTTCTTAAAGATTCTGATTTTTTCTTAGCTTCAAATTCTTTTGACTATACTTGTGTATTGTTTCATTTCGTTTATCTTCTCATATAAAAACTTAACAATCATTAAACAAAAAACCTTAAACAAAACTGGCGAACATTGTAGAATACCCAGACATTTCTCTTGAAAAGTTTAGAGGCTTAGACCCGAGTGAGGACGTAGCAGATTGTCTAAGTTTAACCAAACGAAAAATCGAATTTTGCGTTGGGAGTTAGACCAGGACCGGGAGACGCTCAAAATGGTTATGACGCACGTATAAAAGCATTATTTGGCTCATTCCTAAGAGGACCAGCAGCCCAATGGTTCGATTCTTTGCCCGCAGCGGAACCATGGGATGATGTTAGAACAGGTTTCTTAAATAGATTCACAGACGAGAAAGACAAGTACAGAAAACGAATTGAGGTAGAAAACATTCGTAGACAACCAGACGTATTTATCAAAAGCTATGTACACAGACTAACAAAAGCAGTGCTCAAAGGCAAACTAAGTGTATGGAATTCTTTGTAAAAAGACTAACTCCTCCAGCACTTAAACAAAAAGCCCATCAATTTCTAATGGAAACACCTCACGCAACATGAGAACAACTTAGAAATCATGTTAGCACTAAAGATTTAAGTTTTGCAGTAAGTAGTGATTTCACAGGCACAGCTTCGAGCAGTATAGATAACAAAATGGAGATAGATGGTTTAAAAGACCATCTCCAAGAATTAGCAAGTCTAATAAAAAAAACAGAATTAGCGCAGCCTACAACCCAAATGAGCCTAGAAACAAACAAAATTACACACGATTTTGTAAATCTTGCAGAAAGTCAGGTCACACAATAGCATATTGCTATGCAAACAAAGACTTTAAAGAACAAAATAGACAGTAACCACAGCAAAGAGATAAGTTCAGAGATAACTATCAAAACTATAGAGGACGATCCAAGAGAAGATAGTTATGATAGGAATCAGAACAGATACAGGCAGGACTATAGATCAGGAAACAGTTACTACAAACAAGACAACCGCAGACAATACTCTCCTTATCCTAGATCCGAGAACAATAGCTTCACAAAGCTTTGAGAATCGAGATCGACGCTATAATAGCAGATCCAACGATCGTAGAGCCCAGGACTATATGAACTATTCAAGGGAACGACAATATGATCGAAACGATTCCCGAACAAGGTATCATGAGTGAAACAGTGCAAGACAGGATTATAGAAGAAGTAACAGTTCTAATCAGAGTTCTAGATATAATAGTCGAGAAAGTAACCCAAACAGAGTTCAATTCAGAGAGAGTAAAGTTAATGGATTCTTTGTGGACAATCAACAAGATGAAATTAAATTAAACTAGACGAGTCTCCGTACAAAAATATAAAGACAAACATTTTTATTAACTTGTACATACACGCCGTCGGAGACAGTAATAAACATAACGGTTTCGAATCGCAGTTTCTATTCGACAAAGGAGCAACATGTTCCTTAATAAATTTTGGTTTTCTACAGGAACTTTAGTCACTGATTGATGTTAAACTAATTGAGTCTAAACAGAAAACAATTGCAGTCAACGGCGAACGATTAAAATTGTTAGGCTACATTCATGTCCCCATCTCATTTGACATTGAAGGCAAATATTACACAGATCTTCAAACACTGGTTTCAGAGAAAAACGGTTGCGAATAACACATCCTTGGAATGAATTTTTTGAATTTTGCCACAAAATCAATTGAGTTCATAACCTCAAAAATGAACATGGAAAATTATCCAAAGGTCTCTATCACGCTCTCAAAATATCAAACAAAAAGTTATCCTTTTGTAAGTAAATTTGAAAAAGTAGTGCTAAACAGACCTTTCGAGCTAGCACCAAAATCTAGTATAGTTCTAACAATCACACCATGAAATCAATTTTGCAAACAAGGAACATCTTTCATAATTTACAACCGCCCTCGAGACAAAGGTATCTACAAATACAATGTCTAACTTTAGAAAATCCGAAATTAGACAAAACGGATATAAGACAAAAGTTGAAAAAAGTTGAAAAAATACAGGAAAAATAATTTACAGACCACCATGAGCTGGAAACAGATTTTAGTCAAGATCTAAAAGACCTAAAACCAAAAGCAACAATAGAAGGTGAAATTCGACCACAACAAATACCACTAGAAAAACTGGAAATGTTTAGTAAATCAGACCGTGAGTTTCTCAAGAACTTTGACTTCAGTCAATTTGACATTAATGATGCACAATTACTAGATCTACTGAAACTTCTTGCGAGAGACAAGTACGCCTATTCTCAACACAAGTATGACGTTGGAAAAATAAAGCAAAAATTTCACGTAAAACTTCTACCAATTTCAACCTTGACTAAGCAAAGACCATCGCGAGTACCTTTGCACCATCAAGAAAAACTTGAAATTTTGCTAGAACAGCTCTGCAAAGCTGGAATCATTCGAGAAATGGGAGATGACACCGAAATGGGATCGTCATTTATTAATCCAGTAATCATCCTTCCTAAAGGAAACATTGTGAAACTAGTAATCGACGCCAGATATCTAAATTCAATAACAGACCTAAGTAAATACTCATGGCCTCTAGAGCCAATAGGTTCTTTATTGACTAGATTGAACGGAAATTACTTCACTACAAGTGATTTATGCTCGGCATAAATTCAAGTTCCTCTAACGGAGGAAACACAACAACTGACAAGTTTCATAATAGGTTCAAAACAATACACGTTTCAACGTGGTTTTTATGGGCTGTGCGGACTACCAAACTTCTTCAGTTGGATAATGATAATCCACTTTGCACCTTTAATGAAGTCTAGACCAGCCGTAACTTATATTGATGACACAATCATGCAAGCTCAGACAGCTGAAGAGTTGTACTCAATAATAAAAAAAGTACCATCTCTTGCTACGCAAAGCAGGACTGAAAGCTCAGCCTGAGAAAACAAAAATCTTTTTGCGCAAAGTACAATTCTTAGGACATGTAGTAGGAAAAGAGGGAAATCAACCAGTAAAGAAAAGAGTTGAAGATCTGAAAGCCTTAAAGACACCTGAGAATAAGCGAGATGTCATGCAAGTCCTAGCTTGCTTAGGATTTTACAGCATGTACATAAAAAATCTACATGTAGACAGTAAGCCATTTTACGATCTCATTAAAACTGAAACCACATTTCAATGGTCAGATGAACACGAAAAATTGTTCAGAGAAATCAAGGATCGTATATGTGAAGATACAGTTTTAGCAATTCCAATCACAAGATGCCCCTTCCATGTTCATGTTGATTCATCATCAATTGGTGTTGGTTCAATCTTAGTCCAAGAATTTCCTACCGGAAAATGAATAGTTTCATTTAATTCTCGAGTTTACACAAAAGATGAGCAAAAAATGAGTACAACAGCTAGAGATCTTTGTGGTTTAATTTCTGCTCTACAAACGTATGAGCATTACATAATAGGCTCCCCACATCCAGTATATCTCGACACAGGCCACAAGCCCCTACTGTATTTTGGGGAAGTAGAGAAAAATTATCTCATCGATTTTTCCGCTATCAACTTGTCATTTCACAATTCCAAAACTTGAAAATAATCAGGACAGAAGACAAAAACCTAGCCAGACATTCTAAGTAGAAACGTCTCGATAAAAGACTTAGACAAATGTCAACTGAAACACAAAAGAATTCCGATAGACGGTAAATTTTACGATGAGTCAGGCAACGAAGAAAAATATTTCGTGTTGCATGACAATGAAAAGGGACAGAAACACGATTGCTACCCCATTCTGAAACAAACTTTTCAAGGAGTTAAAAAATTGAATTTGGGAACGAACAATTTTTTCAGACAGCCTATAAAACCAGTGATCGAATTTGTTCAACTTCCGACATCTCAGAATCGTTCTTGAAAGGAAATGCAATTAACCATTATCTTGGCCAGTGCCCATTAAAAGAACCAATTTTAAGCGAACAAGACGATATCGAAAACTATTACTCTGATTTGTCTTTAGAATTTGATAATAATTTAGAAAAAGCAAAAGAGCAATTTGAAAAAGTTTCTACAACAGAAGACGACTCTTTGCTATATTCTGTTGATTTGTCAGATTTAGAATTAGATGGCATGAGTCTTGAGCAAGAGATTGAAGCAAGCAAAGCAACTTTTGATACAATAGCAAGTGTTCGACTAGCAAAACCAATTTGTGAGAATAACGAAATTTCAGATGAAAAAGAACTCATTGAGAAATTATCTAGTGTTCGTAAAGATATTGACTTGAACATATCAGCAATCCGCCAGGAACAATACAAAGACCCAGTTATCCAAACTGTCAGGCAACTTTTTGAGTCAGGTAACAAAGATGAGAAAAACAAAAAGTTTCGATAATCAAAAGTCATGAAAGCATCCTTGAATAATTTCGAAAATCTTTGCCTAATTGGAAACATTTTATGTATTAAACAACCAACTGAAGATCCAAATATTCATAACATCAAAATATGCGCACCATTATCCCTCTTCTGAAAAAAATTTGAATTAGCTCATCAAGATTCACTTTCCGGACACTCTGGGAAAGATAAAACATTGTTAAGCATAAAACGCTTTTTCTATTGGCCAGTTTTATACAAATGGGTTTCTCACTTGATAGCCAATTATTTAGACTGTCAAAAAATAAACAAATACGCAAAGACTTAAACGAAGCACCACTTATAAAATGGACAGAAACTGTACCTTTCCCCTTCCACACGGTACATATAGATCACAAAGGTCCAATAAATCCAACCTCGAACGCAAATAAACAATGCTTAGTAGTAATTGATTCCTTTTCTCGTTACATTCAAGTTTATCCAGTTTCATCAACATCAGCAAGTGAAACAATATCAGCTTTTTGAAACAATATCATAATTTTTTCTTACTTTTGGTATCCCCCTCTGTATGATAAAGGATTAGCCTTTATGAACGCAGAGTTCACAAGTTGGACTCATGAACTTGGAATTACGCATGCTCCTAGAACAGCATAATCTCCCTGGACCAACGTAAAAGTTGAGATCCAAAACAAACACCCTGGCATACATTTCCGAATCTTTTTTGAACAAGCCAATCGTAATTGTAGTGACTTAGCACCAAAGTTTGCGTTTTCTCATAACACAACAGCAAACAATAGTACAGGATTAACACCGTACTAAATTGTTTTTGGCCAAAAGCCCCAAATTCCGCTTTCTGTGAAACTAGGATTATTAAGGTCTTCTAACTTAACTTGTAATTAAGAATTTTGCAAAGATTTACCACTCCACAAACATTCATAACAGAGTAGCAAGAACGATCAGGTAGATAAACTGCTAAAGCCGAAATTAAGTAGCTGTTTACTAGCTCGTGAAAATCAATTCAAACAAATTTACACAACTTCATACAACAGAAGCCTTGAGGTTAACTCCAAAGCACATCAAAACAGAAACAAACATAAACTAGGTAAGTCGTTAGACGTAGGACAGCTAGTTCTAATGGAAAATCATTCATTCGAGGACGGAAAATCCAAAAAGTTAAATGAACTAAGATCAGGACCATATGATGTAACAAAAAAATTGACAAATGTAAATTACGAAATAGAACTTGTTGCAAATAAAACCGACAAAAAAGTTGCTCATAGAAACCATCTAATTGAGTACTTCCCAATCGAAAACGGAATTTCAGAATTAGTTGTGGATTATGGTTTAAGGAATGAAAACTTCCAATCATTCTACAAAAATTTAATGAATAAACAAATTGAAAATCTTAATAAGCCAGTTGATAAATTTTCTTTTCAACAACCCTTCACAGAAACTGAATTTTTCCCAGTAGACAATTTTACAAGTAACACAGATAATATACAAAATGAAAATCAACATGAGAAAACTCTTGAGGATAACAATACCACAATAACAAAACCAGACTCATAATTTCAGGAAGGTTTTTCAACTACTTATGTAGATAACACACAAATACCTGATAACCGTAGTCGTAGTAGAACTAGAAGTTCTACCCCATATCCCGAAACACGTATTCGTTTTGCAGATCCACCTGGCATTAGAGTCAGCCCTGTTAGAACCCAACCCCGTGTACCATCACCCGAAGCAAACCCAACTCCTTCGGATGATCAACGTTCGTCTCGAATCGATCGGCGAATTTCGGGAGATTTGAAAAAACTTACTACCCGCTTTCAAGCGGGATTTACTTAAATCTTACTTTATATTTTTACTTTAAAGGTTCAAATCATCGGAAAATTATCTTCCGAGACATTTTCTCTTACTTCTTCCAGACTAACTCTTAGCTTTCTGACTCTACAAAAACCAAAAACTCTGTCAATCATTAGTGAAATAAAGTTATTATGAAAAATAATAACTTCCTTTGTGAATCTTTAACTATTTTGATTGTCTTTATTGTTGTATCTATTTGTAGACCCTCAGTTAGGAATGAGTTGAATGGCAATTCCCCTACACTAAAAGTTGTTCATTATGACTGTTCAAAAATGAAAGATAGCAAAATGTATGCTTTAAATCAAGTAGCTCAATGCAACATTAAACCAGAAAATATTAAAGTTGCACACACAACGTTGACACTGTATCAAAGATCATATAGAACAAATGTAGAAGCACTAATGTGTCGAGTAAAATCGCAAGCCTTAAGATGGCACTGTGGCTTTTTATCGCACTCTTCATTAGCATACGACCAAATTTCTCTTACAACTGACGTAATAGTAACACCAGAGAATTGCAGACTTGCTAACAAAACAGAACAAATTGCAATAACAGAGTACGATAGAACTTATAAATTAGACATTTCAAATGAAGTTTTAAAACACCAATACACACACTGTGGTCTGAATGAGGACGACCACCTAGAAGATAACACAGATTGCTCTTCGTCAGGAGAAGTAAATCTTGTTTCCTTTGGAACACAAATGCAAAGAGTTGGACTCAAAGTTGATCAGGAAACAAAATCAGTTTTTACCCCGTTAGGATTTAAACTTCAATGCGAACTTAAGGAAGGTGATGGTGTGAAACAACATCACTAGACCCCTTCGCTTACTCATGGGATGTGCCACAAAATTGAATTATTACGATACTTTTCACTCAAACCTCAAAAATGATAAAGTTCACAAACGAACCAGATCCACCACAGTACTACATCATAAGTACTCACGACATGCAAAAAGACATTTATCGTTTGCAAAACAACATGAAAATAGACCACATGCGAGACATAAAACATAGGATAAATAATTAAAGAAATTATATTTGTGGAAAGCCTAATCCTTTGTTTTTTACAAACTTTGATGAATTATTTGTTTCTTTTACAGGCGGATTTGATATGAATACGGGAAAAACCGTAATTTCAAAAAATAATGTTAATTATTACAAAATGCAAGTCTGCACCGACAACAAAATATGGGTGAATGGTTTTTACGAGACACCAGAAAACGAGCTAGTTGGTAGCCAACAATTTGGAAATCATAGACAAATTTTTGAAAACGTTGGAAAAGACACTATCGATTATGATGCTCATATGCGTATGAAAATTAATTTCATGATGTATAAGGTCTATCGTGATTTGGAACAGTCTGACTTCCTTGTTTTACAAAATATGTGCGAGCTCAGACGCACTAAAATCCAAATGATCAATGCATTGTCTTACGAAAACAATAGATTGTCCGGATACATGTTAACCGGAAATCGTTCAATGTTCTTAGAAATTGAAGGTGTTATAGGTTTTCTATATCCGTGCCCAAAGAACATTTCAGAGCTCAAAGTACTTGATTGCTGTTACGACCGTATTCCGATCTTTTATGACGGAAAAACTATGTTTGTTAATCCTACTACGCGCCAAACATTTCCATTTTCAAATGAAATGAACTGTACAGATACTTTCGAAAATTTATTTCAACTTGATTTAGATAATAATAATTCTTGGTATCAGTTGATGCCTGCGCCGGTTCCTTTTAAACCGCCCGCTGTTTTTGCTCCACAACAAATTGGTTATATTCAAAAAGTCCAATATTATGATTCTCGTCGATCAGGTATTTACACTGTAAACCAATTGAAAGATTTTTGGAGAACAATTTTGCACAAATCTGCATCTAAATCAGTTTTGAAAAGGATTTCTCGAACAGTTCTTCAAAACGCACACATAGACAATAGTCAACAAGATATCTATCGCGCCGCAGGCCTCAATAATTGATTATTTTTAGATTCAATGTTGTCACCATCTTTTTTCCTTGATAACTTTAAGAGTACTTCTGGAGAAATTGGCTATTACGCAGAAAGAGCCGGAATTTTGTTTGCATGTTTCATTTTAATCAAAATTTTGATCGACGTTGTAATTCTTATTTTAAGAGCTTTCGAGATACAAAAAATGTCGAAAAACACTATTGGTGTTTGGAAAACATTACTAGGAGCCTAGTACATTTTGTTTCTACTTTCCATTGTAACATCTTTTTATCAAATACCTAAGGATGATGAAAACTCTGATAACAATACAAACAATGAACCAAATAGAAGTCGATACCTCAAGCATACACCAGATAATAACATTTATCACGACAACAGTCAAATAGAATTGTGACCACTCAATGCCCCTGAAGTAGCATCACCTCCTATGCCAGAAATACCACATCTTTACCCTAAAGTTCCTACTGAGCAAGAAGTAAGTGCAATTGCTCCCCCATAAATCAGTCATCCAATTAATCCTTTTATACTTAATAATCACACTTAATCAACTCTTCTTAGCCTAACCTAACTGTTTCAGCATTATGATCTGAATTGCAAAACTTTAATGATCATTTCGTATTTGAGTACCATAAAGGTTTATTTGTCAAGTTTTGCGAATTTTATGGACATATATATTACTCTTTTATACCTGCTTATGAAAACCTAGTGCATTTAAAAGTTAGCGCGTCTAAATGTTCCAACTTAGTAGACGTACTAATTTATTCAGACCACGAAAAATTTTATACTCTTAAGGAATTTTTACTTGATTGTGAATATGGTGTACTCGATTTAGGAATCAACATCCACTTTCTTTTATGAAATTATGCACCTCGATCTTCAAAAGTCCCTGCGGGAACTGATTATCTTATTTGCTATTTTATACGTTTTTACTATTTTTGCCTGACTTCTTAAACATATCAAAGAACCAAACGTATTCACAGTACATTGCAAACACTTCGAGATCCATCAGCACGAGAATAACGTTTTGGAATGTACTTTTACTACGGAGGCAGCTTAGTAAGACCTTATCAAATTAATCGATTTTTTACTATCCATTTTCTCTATCAAGTAACCCCCACCTTAGAAGTTTTTTTTTTTTTATTTTACTCTTGGGACGAAAGTTCGATAACAGTACCAGCTTTTTCCCCCTATTGGAAGTTTTTTTGATGCTTTCAGAGCAAAATTTAGACCAGATTCCCATTGATATTTCCAACTGGTGATGATAAACATACAGAACAGATCCCATACCCTTAAATTGAATAACACAAAATATATTATCCACCACCCATAACTCCTTCATAATTTACATTCGACAACCCCGTAGCATTTTAGACCACTATATAAGTTTGAAAATTAACCACCACCAAATACTTGATATTGCCCTGTTCCTATCTTTTTATTCTAACGCCGAACTAACAATTAAGTACCCTATTCTATTATTTTGGTCATGTTTTTCTTATTAAATAAAGAATTAGTTGATATCTGTAGTTTCGAAAAAAACATTCGAAACAGAATCCTCCCTCCAAGCTTTCATTTTAGTACACGTGAAGAAAGTCAAATCCCAAGAACAATCAACCCTCTCAGTTTACCCCTCTTCTGGTTATTGGAACTATTTCCTTTTATTTACTCGAAAATCAAGCCAAATGTGCCAAAAATATCTGCACAGAAAATACTAATTTAATATAACATGATATTCCATTTAAACCAACATCTAGTCAGAATAACTGACATTAAACGCTCCTTTGTGGAAAGAGATAATTACTCCTCCCCTTTCCTAGACATTTATTATATAAATTTTGACACCCAAGAAAAATTAATTAAAACACTTACTCCTCTATCACCACACTGAATTTTTTTTAAAAAAATGAAAAATCCCTCTATTTAAAGTTAAGTGAAATAAATCACCCAGCCAACATCGACAACGAAACAATTTATCCTACCCCCGACTTTTAAAATGGGATACTGTTTATCCTTCAGATTAGTTTTTCCCCTCCAGAACTCATCACGCCCCCCTATTGTCGAATACCGTGATGAATGTCCCATTTGTTTGAGAATTATTTCCTGAAAAAATTGCACCCTTCCGACGGAGACCAACCACCCCATTTAGTTTGCACCGATTGCAGAACTAACCTATTCCGACACTCTTCCCAACCAAATTGCCTCCTTTGCCTCCTCCACATTTATACATTATCCCTTAGTTTTTATTACCGGTGTTTTTGCTGCAATTAAATAAAAAATTGTGTCACCTCCTCCACCCACCCTCACATAAAATATTACCAGAACCTTGGACATTTTGTGTGTAGTCCCTGTGCCCAAGATAAGAACAAGTGCCCCATTTGTTTGAAACAGATCAACCCCCCAGACCTTTGGTCGGAAAGTTCTTAAACAATGCATCTCCCATTTACGTCCCAATCCTTATTCTTCTCTCCTTTATAATCATCCTCTCTGTTGGCCTCCTCATAGAAGTCCTCCTCCTCCTCCTCCTCCTCCTCCTCCTCCTCCTCCTCCTCCTCCTCCTCCTCCTCCTCCTCCTCCTCCTCCTCCTCCTCCTCCTCCTCCTCCTCCTCCTCCTCCTCCTCCTCCTCCTCCTCCTCCTCCTCCTCCTCCTCATCCGCCTCATCTAACGACTCTTCATCACAAGCAGGTATATACTGCAGCACCAAAAACCCAGCTGCGCGGATCGTCGCACGGAGGGGAGCCACAAGGTCCGAAACCCGATTTTAGTCAGCTGAATCTGACACAATCTGATTCAAAGCTTCTAAACAAATAATTTTTTGGTTTTTAGGATATTCTGATTTTAAAACGGAGATTGTTTTCCAATTTTCAATTCCTTCAAATTTTTGTTTTTCTTCTTTCAACACCGGTGGGAGTTTCGCAAAATTGATTGCAAAAATGTGTGATTGTATTCCTGTATTCCAAGAGTATGATTTTGTTGGTACTTTAAAAAGTACGATTGTTTTCTGTTCAGCACAGCCAGAGTTCGTTTTAACGTTTCTTTATAAGTGTATTTTTTTATGTTTGACAAGATGTCGAAAAGATCTTAACAGAACACAACCCCCACACTGCCAGAGGAGCAGTATGACCCCTTGACCACCTCTGGATGGCAGATCTCCCACCATTAAAACCGAAAATAGAGCGATCCACCAGCGTCAACGTGACCACTTCAACAAACAACAACAACATCGACAACAACATCAACAACAACAACGACAACAACATCAACCCCAGCACCATCAACGCCACTCAGTTGAGCCGAAAAGCAAACCTCTTCAAGCACCTCCACAGCCTCTTCACAATTCCATAGATGACGGACTTCCCAAGGGAAAAGATTTTCCGTTGAAAGAAGTTAGGCTAGGACACCAATGTATGAGAGAGATGCGTCCTTTGGATAATAATCCAAGATACGTTAAATCTTTGGATTATTCCCTCACTACAGACTATAACCAATGGTGTCTCTCAGAGGAAACAGTGATTAAGAACAAAATTACCAGCTAGACAACTACTGTTCCCACCGACACCCTGCCGGTGACCCCTGATTTTTCGCTGGTTCCAACAATGAACCTGTGGAGACTTCGCTTCCGAAATTCCAACGAAAGATCATATGAAAACGCCCACAAGACGCTAAGCTGCAGGATTCACGTCCCCTTCTCAAACCTCACAGCCTTCCCCGAAAACAACACAAAAGTGGCAGAAACTATTTCCACCACGGACTTAGTGGTTGAAAACTCCACCGTCCGCAGGCAACTCTGGGAGTCAGAGAACGCACTGGCAGACCTCCAGAGCCAGTTGGGCGCTCTCCAAATTTCGGCGAAAACAACCGATGACGAGAACGAAGCAATGTCGAGAAAATTAGTTGTTTGTTCCAAAACACTGGAAATTAGAGATTCTCAGCTGAAGACTCTAATCAAAAAGTCAAATGACCTTATAGAAGCAAATCAAAAACTTGCAAAGGAACTGAAAGAGTTAAGATTTATAAAGAACCATTAACTTGACAATCATGCATAGATTTCTCGTTTTGTAAACTTCTTTCCGCCTCCTTAATATTCACTGAAAAACTCAATTTCCTCTTTGCCTTACCTGTAACCAACAAATTTTTCGCTATTACTTTGTGTATGTGCCTCAGTACTTCTCCTATTTAAAAGCTACTAGTTTTGTCGCACAGTATCATTATTGCCTATTAATCTTAATAACCTTAACTTTTGTTGTAAACTTCTCTAACGAGCGTATATCCTAGTATTGCTACTCTTTAATCTCCAACTGTTTCGTAAAACCTATTAGTTTAATACCTGGTGTATTAACTAATCAGTCTTTATCTGTAAACTAACGTTGTAAACTTTCTAGTCGAGTACTTATTATTTTGCTCGTCAGTCAACCCTTTAACTCTTTTGTAGAAAAGTGGTCACTGTTCACTTATTACCCTGAACGTAAACTTTATATGACAGATCATGATTTTTCTCTTCTTTAAACCGGGGTGAGCTGTAGTATTGCTAATTGGATAATTGCCGCCGCAATTACCGATACTACAGAGAGTATAATTATTTAACCGTCGATTTCGTGAACACTTTAGACTGAGTCTAAACTGACGGAATATTAAGAGAGAGCTATGCTGCGTGAAATGCTTTGAGCGAATGAATACATTATTCATAGCCAAATACTGCTGTGTATTATTTAATACACTATTGCACAAGCTATGCCGGCTGATTCACGGCCACTATTGATACGCGTATTAAGTGAAGGATACTGAAGCTATCCAGGCCGCTCTTCACAGCAGCAAGTCTGAAACGATAATATGACTAAAGACGAATAATATTCGGCTCCACGAATGACTTAGGAATTGATTCGGAGCTAGTCAAAAGTCTTGTGATTTTTAGTCGTGTTGACTCAAGTATAAACACACACGAGCCTAGAGCTTGCTGCTGAAGGAAATCAGTACGAAACTCAACCAGCGCAAATTCAAGTCGCTTCAATCACCACTAATAATTTTTCTCTCTCTCTCTCTCTCTCTCTCTCTTCCTCTCTCTGCTCTAAGAGCGACACATCTACTCCTCCGCTAAGCGGCAATAACAGCAGCAATTGTAAGTCTGCCGATTTTATAGCAAAATAGAGTTAAAGTAATATTCACATCCAGCAGTAAGATGGATCTAATTTCTTGTTTAAGATTAGATACCCCGCCATATTTTCAAGTAGGATTTATCCTCAAATTGTGCTCTATCCTTTCTATCTGTTTAATAATTAACCTTTATATCTAATCAATTTTATTTCTAGCAAATAACACTTAGATTTGGAAATTAGCAAAGAACATTGTGAGCATATAGTGAGACTTAATCTAGCACTTAGTTAAGGTCGCTATAATAATATTGGTTTAGCTCTAGTGTGGTAATTAAGATCAAGCGAATAAAATCCCTACCACATCAGAGTTAAAAAAATTAACTGCACACGTTTTGGTGGTATAATAGTAGAACCCTCTTCTATATCTCCCATACAGTATGAGAGCAATCCTGCGATAACAAACTTTTGAACATTCAAATTTTAATTTCCATATAGCCCCTTAAATAACAAATCATTACACTCTATAAAAGCTGTAGACGAATTCTTGAAAAGCTTTCAAAGCTACACGTTTTTTAAAGTTAGTTTACTTGCATGAGTGAGCATATTATTTTATTGGCGGTTTTGTGATGGTGTGTACCTTATGATATGTTGCTAGATTTACTCTATTAGGTTACCTTGATTGGGTAATACCTTATTTTGACTCCTTTTCTCTCCCCCAACATCTCCAACTATACCCTCAGCAACCTGTAAACACAGGCTTGCTTCGCTTAAGATAACGAATAGGGGAGCCAAAACCCACGCTAGTTGTATCTGAGCAACTGACCCGACTATGTTGGACCCACTTTTTTATTTCTATGTCAAAACAACACCTCAATTACACAGCCATGATTTTCTCAGAAGTCAGGTGTACGATGTTGACTGTATATATTGTTCACATAAGTTATCTATTCTTCTATTTTTGATTCATTTTCTGAAGAAATTTTTCTAACCAAAAAGGATTAAAAAACGGTTTTGCTCCTTTGTATGATGGTACGTAAGATACTTGTATATATTTCAGTCTCCTCAGTTTCCATTCTAGGCATATCTTGTCGACGATTAGACGTGAAAAAATACAAAGTTTCTAGTCTAAAAATTTGAGCTTTTTCTAATGGTTTGGCGGATAGCAGTCATGCGCTTTGGAACTGTTTAGATTATCAAATCTCAGTCGCGCGTACTTCAGTTATTTGTTGCGTCGGATCATGATTGCCTTGCTCTAAATTGCCGAGTCTCAAACAAGTTGGTATGTTTTGCTCCTTTGCCTATATCATGTCAATTTCTGTTCTGAGAGCTTTATTATGGTGCTTTTTTGTCAGGATCTCAAGGTCGGACCCTAGTTGCACAGTTTCAAATCCTCAGGTTTCCATTCAAAAATTGAACTTTTCCCGCAGCGTGATAGTTAACATTAATTAAAGCCAACTCGAGTCATGGCCATGTTTTTGACGTATTATGGCCAAAACTTGCGTGGATCAACCGAATAATTTTTCAACCATAGACCCTGGGATATACAATCTCTTGGCGTATGATGATGAAGGCAGTTTGCCGCAAAAATTATAATCTACACCATTTTTTTGTTTAAAATTTGTTCAAAGGTTTATTTGCATGGGCTAAATTTCAGAGATTCATACCTACATCAAAAGATTAAATTTTCGTCTGGATGAATATCGGCACTTGTAATTTAACATTAGATAACCATTTATTCAGTCAGTATACAAGTATCAAGTGTACAAGTTAAAAGTATTTTAGCAATCGCAACTTTTTTTAGCTGTGAATCTTTTCCATTTAGAGTTTCGTAATTTGGAATTTAGTGCATGGCATTGTGACAGAAGTACTCAATTTTTCTGCTAGTCAATTATCCGATGAAGATATGAGATTTTCCGTAATGAGCTTTTTCATGGTTATTTGAGCATTGGAAAAGATTCACTGAAATTAGTTCTCTATGATTTGTATACCCGTACCTTCCATTCAGTCGGCATCAGAACTGAATCAGAACACTTTCAGAACAATATTAACTTTCAGTACTGATTCAGAACGTTTTCAGAACAGTTTCTGTATTGATTCTGAAACCTCTCTGAATCAGAGCAAAATTCAGAATCTATATCAGAGTCTGAATCAGAGAATTTCAGAGCCAAATGTGACATGAACAGACTCTGAATCAGTACTGAATTGTTTCTGAAAATCTTCCTGATTCAGTACTGAATTACTCTGAAAGTTAGGTACGGGTAATTTATTAGTGGATCACCATTTTCAGCGGATCATTTATAATGAAAAATTGCGTCTGTCTCGCGTCATAACCCTTTCAGCTAAGTGGTCGTATAACGTATGGTAGTTTTACTATAATGGGAAGCTGCTATATTTTCCTTGGGGGGATATAAGAAGAGCGACACAAAGATACTAATTAAGAAAGAATGATGAAAACAATTTTGCGAACACTTTTAACCGAAGGGACGTTCAGCAGAATCACAAAAACTCTAGTTTTTCAGTAATTTGGTTGGGCGTAAATTTACAATATATAATCAAAAGAATTGTTATAAGTGGTCAGTGCAAGAGCAGCATCAAAATTTTCATATCTCGGTTACAATCTGCTTTGTCGATGATTAACAATGTGTAAGCAGTGTAAAAACGGTGTAAATTTTTATAATAACAGTCCTACTCTCCTTTCCCGACAATTAGAAGTGGAATACGCATTACACCCTAATCCAAGCTAATTAAGAGTGTATTAAGGAAGAAAACTCGTCCCGAAATTTTTTTCAGAGAACACCAGATTTCTTGTACCCTTCTGATTATGTCGAGTTGGGCGGACTTAGGTTAAACGCCCCTTCGGTTAATTCCAAGTTCATTTATCCCTCTCTATACCTGGTCTATACCTGGTATAAATTGCCTCAAAGCAATGCATAATGAATATTACCAGCTCAACCAGCGCAAAAATACTCCACCCAAGCCACAAACTGATATTTCCTCCAAAGTCACTCAGAAGATCCACAAACTCATAAGAAGCAGATTCGTTGAGACTTCTGAATCTGAGAGAATTGTAAAATAACTCCAATCTGACAAAATTTTCTCGAACATCTTCTTTGATCAGTTTGTCAAACTCTTTCGTGCTATTTGCAAATTTCCGCGCAAAACTGACAAGACGGTCAGACTTCTGGTCGAAGAGTTTGGATGTGAAATAAGGACCCGTATTCAACTGAAGGCCAGTGTGATCGTGACGCTGTGTAGTGAAATT
>NC_134477.1:49166684-49225359 GCF_964194025.1 Convolutriloba macropyga
GAGGGTTTTTTTGAAATTACAGCCTTAAAACAAAATATAGCCCTGAATGGTCATAATAGTCGAACCACAGTCAATTACAAAGTTTAAATTTTAGTCAATATCAAGGACGCTATATATTGACGAGTCAAAGTTGAGGTCATTGTTTTAAATCTAGCCAAATTCTGGGTAAACCGATGTAGGGATACGGGGTTTATGGGGTTAGTCTGGAGAGTTTTAGATTTTATCCCCGAAAACTACCCTCCAAAAGATCTAACATAAGGGGATAAATATAGAGGTATAAAACGATGTATGAATAGGTTAGTTTAGGGGGGTAATTGGGGAGTTATTACAATTCAACACCCCCACAAAAAACATTACCCAAAAAGGTGTAAAATTGGAGGTAAATTTAGGGGTAAAACGATGTATGATTAGGATGGTATTGCGTTTAACGGGGGAATCTTCATATTTCAACCCCCCCCCCCCTCCATAAAGAAAAATATTTACCCCAAAAAAATTAAGTTTGGGGGGCCAAATTTAGGTGGTAAAACGCTGTAAGGTTAGGGGGTAATGGCCACTAAGGAGTAACTGTTATATTTTACCCCCAAAATTATACTCCGAAAAATGTAAGACTATATTGGGTAGTTTAAAGGAGGTAAAAAGGTGTGAGGAAAGGTGAGGTAAAGGGGAGTAAGGGGAATTTTTATCATTTACACCTGAAAAATAACCCCCAAAATTTGTTAGATAAGGGATAACGGGGGATCATTAGGGGATAATTGTAGGGATAAAGCGGGATTCATCCCCCACCCTCAAAAAATAACCCCTCCTCAAATCTCAGATTAGGGGTAACTTTATGGGTTAAAAAATTGTAAAATTCAAGTTAAGGGGTAATGGGGATGTATTAAAAGGCAGTAAGGGGAAGTTATTGGGAGCTATTATAATTATACCTCAAAAATACCCCCCAAAAATATATAAGACTTAGGGTTAAGTTTAGAGGGGTAAAGTGATGTAAGAGTGAGGAGTTGAAATGTTTTTTTTTACATGTGATGGCTACTATTGAGCACGCTTCGGTGGTCCTGAGGCGAGGCAAACTGGCTCAAGGGACAGAATTCTGTTTACAAGGCTGTCAGTACGCGACTATGCAGGTAAAACGATGTAAGAGTGGACTGCCAAGGGGGTACATTTATGTAAGAGTGAGGAATCGATGCACCACTTAAACCCCTATGCTTGCATTATTTACACCTATCAGCTCCTACTCTTGCATTATTTTGACAACAAAATTAAACCGCTTAACCTTACATCATTAACCCCCTAAATTACCACCCAAAACCCCCCTCATTCTTTTATTGAACTACACTCCATTACCCTTCAAAAAGATGCAAGTGTTTTTGTGAGCAACTCTCCAAAATTGCCCCAGTTACCCTCTAATCTGACGTCCTTTACTTAAAAAGTCGACACGGGTGAGGAAAAGTAAGGACGGACGTACAGCGAATTTTTTTTCATCGCATAAGTTTTTTGGCCGAGTATTATCTATTTGTCCATATTTAGGGTCAAGAGTGATTTTCTCATAACTCGAGATCTCGACTAGAAGATACCATCACAATCATTTGGATTTTTGAGGTAACGGATTGGATTAGTTCGGCACTTACGGTAATTGCGCTTAAAGATTGGGAGAGATGTTCTTTAACAGGCTAGATGTCAATGGATGAAAAAATGAAATGGAACTCCAGCCGTTATCTGCAGAAATTAACTTACTTCATACAAAATTGCTAATCTAAAGCATCGAAAAATTCTAAATGACAAAGATAAGCATACGGTTCACTTCTGACGTTCATTGTGGTTTTAGAAAACAATGATCTGTTACAAAGAAAAGATTATTCAGAGCTTCTGTGGCATCGAATGTTACAAATAATGTTGATTTGATTAATAAAAGCTAAACTGAATTGTCAGCTAAAACTTCTTGAAATATTAACGTTGGTTGGCTATTTTTGTTCGTAAGGATCAATGAAATATCGTGATGAACAAACTAACCAGCCACGTTAATTGTTTTATTACCTAAGAAGAAAAATCAAAGAACTATATCGCTCGGCATTTTTTCTCCACCCAAAAATCAAAACTCTTTTTGGCATCATAGAAAGGTATCGACAATATCAAATTTAAAGCCCTCGGAAAATAGTGTTGAGGTCCAAAAACAAATTGCCCACTCCCCACACCACTTTATATACATAGTATGTACACTACTTGCAACAAACACAATATAACACGAACCCGCATTCCGAAAAAGTGGTTTTTAAGAGAATAGTTCCTCATTTACGCCTATATGAATTCTGTTTTCTTTCCTTTTTTAAGGGCCATTTTCACGAATTCTGATGAAGATATCAAATGTGTTCTTTTAGGGAATAGTTTTTGGTTGAATGGCTGTATGTGTTTTAAATTTCTTTAGCTCAAAAATTATAAAACATAGCGCGTTTTTTGCCCATATTGTGACAAATTCCTGAGCTATCTGGTCATTTATTCAAATTGGTATAATTTATCACCAGCTTTCAGTTGAATTATCTCTTTCTGGCTGAAAATGCTCAAAATTTTTTGTCATAGTTTATCGTTCCAACCCGCTTCAGTATATATTCTATATACTCAAATGGGTTCAGGTGACCTGTTCAGTCAACTTTTGACGATCCATATAATCATTGTAGAGAGTTGATAGTGGTATCATTACAAAGCCGTCTCAGCGTAGAATATAGAATTGATTTTTTGTGATTTCTTTTTGTACAGGGAATTATCGAGATTGTAAATTTTGTGAATATTACGATGCTTTCTTTCAAATTTTCCGTAGTTTTTGTCCCAATTTTTGTGAATTTTGCTAAAGAATGTTAGAATTCTTAATGGTTGTGTTATTGGTTTATTCCTTAAAGATAGGGGGTTGCTGAATTCTTCGACTTGTTTTTTGGCTAGAAATTATGCTAACTTTTTTTCAAAATTCAAAAATGGTAACAAAATGGGACAAAAAGGGACCACGCGCTCGCTGCATTAAATTTTTCATATAAAAAAAAAAACAGATTTTTTGACACCACTAAACCTTTTTGGGTTACCATTTTTCTAAACTGAACGAAGCATGAGATCGTAGAGAATATCTGCAACTATTAAAAGAGCGTGATTTGAGATTAAATAAAGAACGAATATTTCTCAACTACCTTTCTGCATATCAATGATTCGGAGGTTATTTGATAATTTTCTGCAGCACTGACAAAACCGACTGGTTGCGCATAGGTTTGTAAAGCGCGACACAAAAACACTGTCTAGCAGCAAGTCAACAATGAGGAACCTGATCAGGGAACACTCAGACTTTTCCAGCTCTGATCAGCGCAACACCCGGGGTCTGGAAAATCTTACTAGGGCCGCATCCTGATCGCACTAAGTTTGGACATCTGATCAGCGCTTTATTCAGCCTCTGAATCAAGATCTTCAAATTTAAGGTCTGGAACTAACGTTTGCCAATTGAAGGTGAAGCATTTTCCATAAGTTGGGTCTTCAAACTCATTGAAGTGGTTCAGAAAACAATTTTCATTGTCGAATGTGCATTGAGCAATGAAGTCACTCTTCCTATGACCATACTGTCTGATTGTATCTTGATCGAAAAACAGGGACTTTCTGAAGTCAGCAAAATTTTCTCGGCTGGAGTTCTGGTAAATATCGAAATAATTTGTTTCTGTCAACATTATGGAGTTGTTTTTATTTGGAAGTGCAACTAACAAAGTATTATCCAAAGAATGCTTCCATCCTTTTTGGTGCTCCTCACAGCTGCCCTCTGGTGCGTGAAACATTCTTTTTTGGGACTCTGGGCCCTGGTATAGAACATAATCTATTATAAAACCAGAATGTTGATTGCTAAAATCTGAGTAGAAGAAAACAGTAACTGTCCTGGTATAAAACATCTTTGCCCAATAATCGTAGCTGATTTTATATTTGTTTGGCCTACTGCATAGATTAATCTCAGATTCCGGGATGCATTGTAATTGTTTCCAGTCTATCACCGCCTAAAATATTTCTTCACTTCAACACTTAAACTCATCGTGAGCTCTATTTCTTATTTTGAGATATACCACAACAAAATGTGCGCTGACGCACGGTTCTTGTCTGCCCGGGTTAAATTTTTCCGCCCAAAATAATGTAAGAGTGGGCTGCAATGGGAGGATTTTTTAGGAAAATGCAGCTCAAAACTCTTACGTCTTTTTGGGCTGCATTGGGCTTCCAAGGGGGTGTAAAATGGTGTAAGAGTGAGGGGGTAAAGGACTATTTAACCCCCCACTCTTACATCTTTTTTGGTCTACCAAGGGGGGTAAAACGATGCAAGAGTTCGGGGGTAATTTGTCTTTTACCCCCTCACTCTTACACCATTTTACCCCCCTTGGTAGACCAAAAAAGCTGTAAGAGTGGTGGGTTAATTTGTCTTTTACTCCCTCGCTCTTACACCATTTTACCCCCCTTGGAAGCCCAATGCAGCCCAAAAAGATGTAAGAGTTTTGAGCTGCGTTTTCCTTAAAAAATCCTCCCATTGCAGCCCCACTCTTACATCATTTTACCCCCCCCCCCTGGCAGTCCAACTCTTACATCATTTTACCCCCCCCCCCCCCTGGCAGCCCAACTCTTACATCATTTTACCACCTCAATCTTACATTGTTTTAGCCCCAATCATGGAAGACTACCAGTCTTGAACCCACAACCGCTGTACCCTCAGCTGCGTCGCCTTATCCTCCAGACCATCAAAGCTTGTCCAACTCTCGACGGTCTACATATTTGAATAATAATTGTTAGAATTGCCCCATCTCAACAAATTACCCCCTCACTTTTATATCGTTTTACCCCCTCAGAACAAATTACCCCCTTGGCAGCCCAAGTCTTACATCATTAAACCACCTCTGAAAAAATTACCCCCTCACTCTTACACTAATTTACGCCCCTTGGCAGCCCAACTCTTACATCATCAAACGCCCTCTGAACAAATTAACCCCTCACTCTTACAACATTTTACCACCCTTGGCAGCCCGACTCTTGCATCATTTTACCCCCTCTGAAAAAATGACCCCCTCACTCTTACACCTTTTTACCCCCCTTGGCAGCTCAAATCTTAACTCATTTTACCCCCTCTGGAGAAATTACTTCCTCACTCTTACACCATTTTACCCCCTGGCACCTCAAATCTTAGCTCATGTTACCCCCTCTGGACAAATTAAACCCTCAATCTTACAACATTTAACCCCCTTGGCAGCCCGACTCTTCTATCATTTTACCCGCTCTGAACAAATTACACCCTCACTCTTACAACCTTTTACCCCCCTTGGCAGCTCAAATCTTACCTCATGTTACCCCCTCTGGAGAAATTACCCCCTCACTCTTGCAACATTTTACCCCCCTTGGCAGCCCAACTCTTACATCATTTTACCCCCTCTCAACAAATTGCACCCTCACCCTTACACCATTTTACCCCCCTTGGCAGCTCAACTCTTAGCTCATTTTACCCACCTCTGGACAAACTATCCCCTCACTCTTACACCATTTTACCCCCTTCGCAGCCCGACTCTTGCAATAATTTACCCCCTCTGAACAAATTACCCCCTCACTCTTACAACATTTTATCCCCCTTGGCAGCCCAACTATTAAATCACTTTACCCCCTCTGAACAAATTACCCCCTCACTCTTACAACATTTTACCCCCCTTGGCAGCTCAACTCTTACATCATTTTACCCCCCCCCCCCTGGCAGTCCAACTCTTACATCATTTTAAGCCCCCCCCCCTGGCAGCCCAACTCTTACATCATTTTACCACCTCAATCTTACATTGTTTTAGCCCCCATAATGAAAGACTGCCAGTCTTGAACCCACAACCGCTGTACCCTCAGCTGCGTCGTCTTATCCTCCAGACCATCAAAGCTTGTCCAACTCTCGACGGTCTATATATTTGAATAATACTTGTTAGAATTGCCCCATCTCAACAAATTACCCCCTCACTCTTACATCATTTTACCCGCTCAGAACAAATTACCCCCCTTGGCAGCCCAAGTCTTACATCATGAAACCCCCTCTGAAAAAATTACCCCCTCACTCTTACACCATTTTACGCCCATTGGCAGCCCAACTCTTACATCATCAAACGCCCTCTGAACAAATTAACCCCTCACTCTTACAACATTTTACCCCCTTTGGCAGCCCGACTCTTACAATATCTACCCGCTCTGAACATATTACACCCTCACTCGTACACCAATTTACCCCCCTTGGCAGCTCAAATCTTAGCTCATGTTACCCCCTCTGGACAAATTAACCCCTCACTCTTACAACATTTTACATCCCTTGGAAGCCCGACTCTTACATCATTATACCCCCTCTGAACAAATTACACCCTCACACTTAAACCATTTTACCCTCCTTGGCAGCTCAAATCTTACCTCATGTTACCCCCTCTGGAGAAATTACCCCCTCACTCTGGCAACATTTTACTCCCATTGGCAGCCCAACTCTTACCTCATTTTACCACCTCTGAAAAAATTACCCCCTCACTCTTACACCTTTTTAACCCCCTTGGCAGCTCAAGTCTTAACTCATTTTACCCCCTCTGAAAGAATTACTTCCTCACTCTTACACCGTTTTACCCCTTGGCAGCTCAAATCTTAGCTCATGTTACCCCCTCTGGACAAATTAAACCCTCAATCTTACAACATTTTACCCCCCTTGGCAGCCCGACTCTTACATCCTTTTACCCGCTCTGAACAAACTACACCCTCACTCTTACACCATTTTACCCCCCTTGGCAGCTCAAATCTTACCTCATGTTACCCCCTCTGGAGAAATTACCCCCTCACTCTTGCAACATTTTACCCCCATTGGCAGCCCAACTCTTACCTTTTTTTACCACCTCTGGAGAAATTACCCCCTCACTCTTGCAACATTTTACCCCCTTGGCAGCCCAACTCTTACATCATTTTACCCCCTCTCAACAAATTACACCCTCACCATTACACCATTTTACCCTCTTTGGCAGCTCAACTCTTATCTCATTTTACCCACCTCTGGACAAACTATCCCCTCACTCTTACACCATTTAAACCCCTTGGCAGACCGACTCTTGCAACATTTTACCCCCTCTGAACAAATTACCCCCTCACTCTTACAACATTTTATCCCCCTTGGCAACCCAACTATTAAATCACTTTACCCCCTCTGAACAAATTACCCCCTCACTCTTACAACATTTTACCCCCCTTGGCAGCCCAACTCTTACATCATTTTACCCTCTCTGGACAAATTACCCGCCTCACTCTTACAACATTTTACCCCCCTTGGCAGCCCAACTCTTACATCATTAAACCCCCTCTGAACAAAGTACCCCCTCACTCTTACAACATTTTACACCCCTTGGCAGCCCAACTCTTACATCCTTTACCCCCTCTGAAAAAATTACCCCCTCACTCTCACACCATTTGATCCCCCTTGTCAGCTCAAATCTTAACTCATTTTACCCCCTCTGAAGAAATTACTTCCTCACTCTTACAACATTTTAACCCCCTTGGCAGCCCAACTCTTACATCATTAAACCCCCTCTGAACAAAGTACCCCCTCACTCTTACAACATTTTACACCCCTTGGCAGCCCAACTCTTACATCCTTTGCCCCCTCTGGAAAAATTACCCCCTTACTCTTACACCATTTTAACCCCCCCCCCCCTTGGCAGCTCAAATCTTAGCTCATGTTACCCCCTCTGGAAAAATTAACCCCTCACTGTTACAACATTTTACCATCCTTGGCAGACCGACTCTTGCATCATTTTACCCCCTCTAGAAAAAATTACCCCATCAACTTCACACCATTTGACCCCCCTTGGCAGCTCAAATCTTAACTCATTTTACCCCCTCTGAACAAATTACCCCCTCACTCTTACAACATTTTACCCCCCTTGTAGCCCAACTCTTACATCATTTTACCCTCTCTGGACAAATTATCCGCCTCACTCTTACAACATTTTACCCCCCTTGGCAGCCCAACTCTTACATCATTAAACACCCTCTGAACAAAGTACCCCCTCACTCTTACAACATTTTACACCCCTTGGCAGCCCAACTCTTACATCCTTTGCCCCCTCTGGAAAAATTACCCCCTTACTCTTACACCATTTTAACCTCCCCCCCTTGGCAGCTCAATTCTTAGCTCATGTTACCCCCTCTGGAAAAATTAACCCCTCACTCTTACTACATTTTACCACCCTTGGCAGTCCGACTCTTGCATCATTTTACCCCCTCTGAAAAAATTACCCCCTCACTCTTACACCATTTAACCCCCCTTGGCAGCTCAAATCTTAACTCATTTTACCCCCTCTGAAGAAATTACTTCCTCATTCTTACACCATTTTACCCCTTGGCAGCTCAAATATTAGCTCATGTTACCCCCTCTGGACAAATTAAACCCTCAATCTTACAACATTTTACCCCCCTTGCCAGCCCGACTCTTACATCATTTTACCCGCTCTGAACAAATTACACCCTCACTCTTACACCATTTTACCCCCCTTGGCAGCTCAAATCTTAGCTCATGTTACCCCACTCTGGACAAATTATCCCCTCACTCTTACACCATTTTACCCCCTTGGCAGCCCGACTCTTGCAACATTTTACCCCTCTGAACAAATTACCCCCTCACTCTTACACCATTTTACCCCCTTGGCAGCCCAACTCTTACATCATTTTACCCCCTCTGAATATCAACCGGGGGGAGAGGGGTAATTCCTGAAAAGTCCTCCCATTGCAGCCCATTGCAGCCCACTCTTACATGGCAATTTCAGTCAAGGGTGGGGTATTTCCTGAAAAGTCCTCCCATTGCAGCCCATTGCAGCCCACACTTATATGGCAATTTCAATCAGGGGGTAATTCCTGAAAAGTCCTCCCATTGCAGCCCATTGCAGCCCGCTCTTACATGGCAAATTCAGTCAGGGGGTAATTCCTGGAAAGTCCTCACATTGCCGCCCATTGCAGCCCACTCTTACATGGCAATTTCAGTCAGGGGGGGTAATTCCTGAAAATTCCTCCAATTTGCAGCCCATTGCAGCCCACTCTTACATGGCAATTTCAGTCAGGGTGGAATTCCTGAAAAGTCCTCCCATTGTAGCCCATTGCAGCCCACTCTTACATGGCAATTTCAGTCAGAGGGGTAATTCTTCAAAAGTCCTCCCATTGCAGCCCAACTCTTACATCATTTTACCCCCTCTGAACAAATTACCCCCACACTCTTACATCAAATTACCCCCCATAGACAAATTACCCCCCACTCTTACATCAAAATGGGAGGGTTTTAGGGAGGACATTCGAACCGGGTGAGAAAGGTGACGCCCGAGATACTTGAAGACTACGTAACTTCTATTCAATTTAAGACGTTTCTCTTGAGTTAGCCATCGTGACTTTTTGGTGATTTTCATAAGATCTCAAGTAAGCTTTGCTTATAATGATTTCACGTGAAAACTTACAGGGAATATCAATCAGGCAAAAAAAATCGGCACCCAAGGCGACTCAGGTCTAGGTACAGACTTATGAAAAAACAATGACAAAAATGTACCATGAACAGACCAAACTCATGGAGAGTCTCTATCTGGACCAAAAGACATGCTGGACTTTAGCTCGAACGATATTTTCAACAAAAGACTTTAACTAGACGCAAAATTTTTGCAAAAAAATTTTGCTGACCCAAAATGAGGGATGGTCTTTAGCTCGAATCAATGTTAGCAAAAAAGAATATAAACCAGCTAGGGTTTTTTTTACGGATCCACTTCAGGATCATAACCAATAGTGGGACCCATCTGGAATACACTAAAAACGAAAAAAACTGCAAGGGTTTTTTTCAGAATAATGACATGTAAACACACGTTTCTCCGTCTGGCCTCACAAAAAAATTTGAGAAAAAAATCTTGTTGGCTTGGTTGGTACGATTGAATTGTCCAAGTTCTGGACCTGGACTAATGAAAATAGTTTAAAATCTAGGGGGGGGATATTTTGACTATAATTGATTGATCCAGCTTTTGGTTGAAGTCCAGCTAAGTTCTCTTCATGCATTCGGCTGGAATATTTTCATAACCAAATAAAATCTAGCAACGTCTTTACATTTGACCTCTATTAGGTTTTTCATAACAGTAGTAAGTAAAAACTGTCTCAAGAGAGGGGGGTATCCTACCATACTTTAACATGGGATAATAGGGGGTTATCTTAGACTGAAAAAGATTAACTTTCGTTCTTTACCAGATGTGATTATGTAAGACTATTTCCAAGGTGGCAAACTTGTTTTCGGTCAAACAGCCAACTTTGTTCTGAATTAAATTTTGTTCCGATAAGAGCTGCAAGTGAACAACTTATTGAAACGTATTTTATCACTCATAAACATAAAATTTACACGGTTAGGAATTCAAAAGGCCCAATTTACGTAGTTAGGTACAACAAGTTTATTGTCTGCGTGCAACTTTAAATGCTGGTTCTTCTTCATAATCGCTACTACTTTCGCTGCACTCATTAGTTTCATAATTAATAAATGGGTTAGGGGAGGAACAGCTGGAGCTTGTGGTAGCATCAAAATCTACGATATCATCGCTATCAATATCGTCCTCGTTAATATTACTTGTCATTGCAAATCCCGGGTCCGGTGTTTCCCATTCTTCCGGGCTTTCACTTATTGTTGTATCCGGCTCAACAAAACTATTAATATGATCCCAGTTTGGACTTGAAAATAGGAGAAAGTGAGAATAATTTTCCACATTCTCGTAGTCCCACTCTACTTCATCGCTAGCCCTAGAAAAATCTTCAACTCGGCAGTGATCAATTTTATAGTGGCCGAATGGTAGTGTTTTAATTCTCTCATTCAAAATGTGGCGTTTATTATCAAAAGCATAGAAAAGCATCGTTGAAACCTTTTGTAAAACATGCTTTTGCGAAAAAATTCTTGTGTTTTCTGCCCGCAGTGAACTACCAGTCAGAAGTGTATTATAAAAGTCTGCATGTCAAAGCAAATTTTGGGCTGCTCTTGTTATTCCTTTGGCGGATATTTTTTGGTTACCTATGAGAAGAAAAAAGCAGGCAAATTATAACAATCATACAAAGTTAGTTGATACTTTGTTAGTTTTTCTTGAATCATTAAACGTAAAATACTCACTAGCTGAAATAATGCTGTACAGCTTTCGCTTCAGGAATATAAACTCTTTTATATAATCCCCAGCAAATTCGTCTTTGAATTTTGAGACGACGCGCTTATTTTCTTTGCTGTACAGTTCGTGATCTTCTGGGTAATTTGAGAAGTCAAATTGATCAAGAACATTGTTCTCCTTCAGTTCACGGTAGAGATCTTCACAATTGATCTGGTATAGCAAGCTATCAGTATCACTATAGAGTAATCGACAGTGAAAGAAAGATCGCATTGTTCCGTAGTGAAACTGATACATGTAGTATTTCGCTAGATCAAGTATTGTGGCCCCTACTATAGTTGGTGTATCCCAATAGATCTTTTTTGGGCGGGAGGAGAGAGCTTACATGTTCTCGACAAACACATATTCTCAAGGAGGCTTCCTTAGTCATATTTGGCAGTGTGTAAAAGTGCATGCAATCGAGTTTGTAGGTGGAGAAACTGAGCTCTCCGTGGAACTAGCAAACGCATGCGAAAAGAGCGCAATCGGTTTTCAAGTATGCATCGTGGTAGTCTTGTAGAGTTTGACAATTCAGAGTGTTCCACATCGTGTCGACGTGGTTCAAGTTTTCTTGAGTTATTGTTACTGTGTTTCCTTCTAAAGTGTTACACCATTCATTAGGAAACGGAAAGGATTTTTCGCTGAACTTTACTCGACCGCTAACATATGAATAGGGGTAATACCTTTTTCGCTGGAGGAGCTTCAGTTCTGTTGAGGATAGGTTAGGAAAGACATAAGCAAGTATTCCAAAACGATCTCTTGGTAAAATGTCAACCAATTTTTTGAGAGACGAATTCATCATTTTGAATGAATCAAAACGCCTCAGATTTTCATACTTTTCGATCACTTTTCCATCATCTAGGGTTATGGTCTCCACGAGCACTCCAAAATTCATGAAATGTATTTTTCATCAGTAGATGGAATTACATTTACAGTGGTCGTTGGCTCACAAGATTGCAGGGCTAAACAAATATGATGAAGATCATAGTTTTGCATATTATGTCCCACCACAGGGGTAAAGTTGACGTTCTTTCGTGCTCGGTTGCATTTATAATGAGCCCAGCCAAGAAATTGTCCGCTGTAGTGGCAGTGATCCAAATCAATTGATGACTGTTCGTCATTATCTTCAAAGGGTTCGTTACACATCCAACATTCGCTAGCTGCAATTTTCGAATACTGGCTACGGTCACCTCTGAAGAAGAGAAAAGCTTCTTTGCGCTTGTATATATCCTTGGCTAGTGTGCGTAACATTTTTACAAATTTAGTAATGCAATCTTCAGAGCTGTCAAAGGGAAGAAGATATGTTTTGTTGTGTTGTGATCAATTACCGCAAGTGAAAACCCACAGGACTCAAGTTTTTCAATAATTCTGCTGTATGAGTTGTTCCCATGGGGCGTGCATCCTGCTACTGGACACAAGAAGGATTCGAAGTCAAAGTAATTGACTAATGGAACAAACCAGATAGCGGCCAAGTTTTTGAGTTGATATAAATTTTTTCACGGAGCCGGTAATCGAACAACAGCCGGCGCATTCTCACAGCAGGTCTCCATATGTTGGGTAAGCTTTGCAAAGCGTTCTTCACACACCCAGAAGCGATTCCGGTAAATATGAAACGCAAAGCGGAATTTGGTATTTCGGAGTTGACAGACTATCTTTACCAAGTTAGTAATCAATACATAATGGTAACAGTCAGCTTCGTATAAAAGCAATAGATCCATTGTGAGGTTTGAGACAAACTTCGGCACTCTGAGTGGAAATAAGTCTCCACCATCCTAACCAAAAATGTTGATTCGAACTTCATTGAGATTTTCGAACTGATTGATGTCTTCTAGCCCCATGGGCAAATCGAAGTGTCCAGTTGGTTGATGAAAGTTGGCTTGCTTGTTAATATCAGGTGAAGTTTTGTCTGTGTTGTTTTTCCTTCCTGGTCGATATAAGCTAATATTGTTGTGCATATGATATGCAGCAAAATAGCAGTAAAGAAAGCATTTTGCGTCCTCGTGGTTACGAATATTAAGTAAACCTTATGAATATTAAGGTTACGAATATTAAGAGACTTTTTGGTGATTTTCATAAGATCTCAAGTAAGCTTTGACTTATAATGATTTCACGTGAAAACTTAAAGGGAATATCAATCAGGCAAAAAAAATTGGCACCCAAGGCGACTCAGGTCTAGGTACAGACTTATGAAAAACAATGACAAAAATGTACCATGAACAGACCAAACTCATGAAAAGTCTCTATCTGGACTAAAAAACATGCTGGACTTTAGCTCGAATGATATTTTCCACAAAAAACTTTAACTAGACGCAAAATTTTTGCAAAAAAATTTTGCTGACCCAAAATGAGGGATGGTCTTTAGCTCGAATCAATGTTAGCAAAAAAGAATATAAACCAGCTAGGGTTGTTTTTCACGGATCCACTTCAGGATCATAACCAATAGGGGCACTCATCTGGAATACACTAAAAAACGAAAAAACTGCAAGCGTATTTTTCAGAATAATGACATGTAAACACGCGTTTCTCCGTCTGGCCTCACAAAAAAATTTTGTGGCCCAGAAAAAAAATCTTTTTGGCTTGGTTGGTACGATTGAATTGTCCAAGGTCTGGACCTCGACTAATGAAAATAGTTTAAAATCTAGGGAAGGTATATTTTGACTATAATTGCATGATCCAGCATTTGTTTGAAGTCCAGCTAAGTTCTCTTCATGCATTCGGCTGGAATATTTTCATAACCAAATTAAATCTAGCAACGTCTTTACAATTGACCTCTATTAGTTTTTCATAACAATAGTAAGTAAAAACTGTCTCAAGAGAGGGGGGGGGTATCCTACCATACTTTAACATGGGATAATAGGGGTTTATCTTAGACGGAAAAAGATTAACTTTCATTCTTTACCAGATGTGATTATGTAAGACTATTTCCAAGGCGGCAAACTTGTTTTCGGTTAAACAGCCAACTTTGTTCTGAATTCAATTTTGTTCCGATAAGAGCTGCAAGTGAACAACTTATTGAAACGTATTTTATCACTCATAAACAAAAAAATTACACGGTTAGGAATTCAAAAGGCGCAATTTACGTAGTTAGGTGCAACAAGTTTATTGTCTGCGTGCAACTTTAAATGCTGGTTCTTCTTCATAATCGATACTACTTTCACTGCACTCATTAGCTTCATAATTAATAAATGGGTTAGGGGAGGAAGAGCTGGAGCTGGTGGTAGCATCAAAATCTACGATATCAATATCGTCCTCGTTAATAATACTTGTCATTGCAAATGCCGGGTCAGGTGTTTCCCATTCTTCCGGGCTTTCACTTATTGTTGTATCCGGCTCAACAAAACTTTTATTATGGTCCCAGTTTGGACTTGAATCTAAGAGAAGGTGAGAATAATTTTCCAGATTCTCGTAGTCCCACTCTACTTCATCGCTAGCCCAAGAAAAATCTTCAACTCGGCAGTGACCAATTTTATAGTGGCTGAATGGTAGTGTTTTAATTCTCTCAATCAAAATGTGGCGTTTGCTATCAAAAGCATAGAAAAGCATCGTTGAAACCTTTTGTAGAACATGATTTTCCGAAAAAATTCTTGTGTTGATTCGAACTTCATTGAGATTTTCGAACTGATTGATGTCTTCTAGCCCCATGGGCATATCGAAGTGTCCAGTTGGTTGATGAAAGTTGGCTTGCTTGTTAATATCAGGTGAAGTTTTGTCTGTGTTGTTTTTCCTTCCTGGTCGATATAAGCTAATATTGTTGTGCATATGATATGCAGCAAAATAGCAGTAAAGAAAGCATTTTGCGTCCTCGTGGTTACGAATATTAAGTAAACCTTATGAATATTAAGGTTACGAATATTAAGTGACTTTTTGGTGATTTTCATAAGATCTCAAGTAAGCTTTGACTTATAATGATTTCACGTGAAAACTTAAAGGGAATATCAATCAGGCAAAAAAAATTGGCACCCAAGGCGACTCAGGTCTAGGTACAGACTTATGAAAAACAATGACAAAAATGTACCATGAACAGACCAAACTCATGAAAAGTCTCTATCTGGACTAAAAAACATGCTGGACTTTAGCTCGAATGATATTTTCCACAAAAGACTTTAACTAGACGCAAAATTTTTGCAAAAAAATTTTGCTGACCCAAAATGAGGGATGGTCTTTAGCTCGAATCAATGTTAGCAAAAAAGAATATAAACCAGCTAGGGTTGTTTTTCACGGATCCACTTCAGGATCATAACCAATAGGGGCACTCATCTGGAATACACTAAAAAACGAAAAAACTGCAAGCGTATTTTTCAGAATAATGACATGTAAACACGCGTTTCTCCGTCTGGCCTCACAAAAAAATTTTGTGGCCCAGAAAAAAAATCTTTTTGGCTTGGTTGGTACGATTGAATTGTCCAAGGTCTGGACCTCGACTAATGAAAATAGTTTAAAATCTAGGGAAGGTATATTTTGACTATAATTGCATGATCCAGCATTTGTTTGAAGTCCAGCTAAGTTCTCTTCATGCATTCGGCTGGAATATTTTCATAACCAAATTAAATCTAGCAACGTCTTTACAATTGACCTCTATTAGTTTTTCATAACAATAGTAAGTAAAAACTGTCTCAAGAGAGGGGGGGGGGGTATCCTACCATACTTTAACATGGGATAATAGGGGTTTATCTTAGACGGAAAAAGATTAACTTTCATTCTTTACCAGATGTGATTATGTAAGACTATTTCCAAGGCGGCAAACTTGTTTTCGGTTAAACAGCCAACTTTGTTCTGAATTCAATTTTGTTCCGATAAGAGCTGCAAGTGAACAACATATTGAAACGTATTTTATCACTCATAAACAAAAAAATTACACGGTTAGGAATTCAAAAGGCGCAATTTACGTAGTTAGGTGCAACAAGTTTATTGTCTGCGTGCAACTTTAAATGCTGGTTCTTCTTCATAATCGATACTACTTTCACTGCACTCATTAGCTTCATAATTAATAAATGGGTTAGGGGAGGAAGAGCTGGAGCTGGTGGTAGCATCAAAATCTACGATATCAATATCGTCCTCGTTAATAATACTTGTCATTGCAAATGCCGGGTCAGGTGTTTCCCATTCTTCCGGGCTTTCACTTATTGTTGTATCCGGCTCAACAAAACTTTTATTATGGTCCCAGTTTGGACTTGAATCTAAGAGAAGGTGAGAATAATTTTCCAGATTCTCGTAGTCCCACTCTACTTCATCGCTAGCCCAAGAAAAATCTTCAACTCGGCAGTGACCAATTTTATAGTGGCTGAATGGTAGTGTTTTAATTCTCTCAATCAAAATGTGGCGTTTGTTATCAAAAGCATAGAAAAGCATCGTTGAAACCTTTTGTAGAACATGCTTTTCCGAAAAAATTCTTGTGTTTTCTGCCCGCAGTGAACTACCAGTCACAAGTGTATTATTAAAGTCTGCATGTTAAAGCAAATTTTGGGCTGCTCTTGTTATTCCTGTGGCGGATTTTTTTTGGTTACCTATGAAAAGAAAAAAGCAGGCAAATTATAACAATCTTACAAAGTTAGTTGGTATTTTATTAGTTTTTCTCGAATCATTGAACGTAAAATACTCACTAGCGGAAGTAATGCTGTACAGCTTTCGCTTCAGGAATACAAACTCTTTTATATAATCCCCAGCAAATTCGTCTTTGAATTTTGAGACAACGCGCTTATTTTCTTTGCTGTACAGTTCGTGATCTTCTGGGTAATTTGAGAAGTCAAATTGATCAAGAACATTGCTCTCCTTCAGTTCACGGTAGAGATCTTCACAATTGATCTGGTATAGCAAGCTATCAGTATCACTATAGAGTAATCGACAGTCAAAGAAAGATCGCATTGTTCCGTAGTGAAACTGATACATGTAGTATTTCGCTAGATCAAGTATTGTGGCCCCTACTATAGTTGGTGTATCTCAATAGATCTTTTTTGGGCGGGAGGAGAGAGCTGCCATGTTCTCGACAAACACTTTGAATTTATCAAACTCAAACTTGCTCATTGTGGTTAGGGTTCGTCTTGCTCTCGTAAGCTCGATTTTCATCCGTCGACGTTTCGATTCGCAGTTTTTCCCATAAACGGCGTTGTTCATTAGTTTATAGAAACTCTCCTAAAATTTATTCGAAGCCGTTTGTCTTTTCTCACTGTTCAGGGTTATATAGGGTGTTTAACAATTGTTTTGAGTAAACTGTAGCACACGATGCATTTTCCTAACCACTAATCTCAAGTTAACAAAAACTTTCAACAGCTTGTAATTCAGCAAACAGTGTTCTTTGTCAAAGAAAGTCTGCAACACTCTTGGAACTTTTGAGGGGGGGGGGAAGTTGTGACTCTCTCGCAAATTTCCTTGGTAGTCGCTGAGCCAGTCATCCTCAACAATAATTTTTGATGATGCGAGGGGGAAGTCCTGATGGTAATCGTGTAGACTTGCGGGATAATGCAAGTCGACCTCCACGAAGTAACGGACAGGGTTATCATCAGGACAGTTTAGTATCTCAGCCAGTGTAATATCAGAATTTAGCGTAAAATCTGATTGAGGGAGTTTTTCTTTCTGCATAACGCCACCGTATAGGTTATTGGCGTCTACGCAGAAGCCAAATGTCGAAGGTTGTGAAGAGTCATAATCTGGCAAATATTTATTGTTTGCTGTAAACTTTCTCATCTCTTAGACTGAACATACTCCCCCATGTACGGCTCCTTCTATCATATCGAGCTGCTCGCGTTCTGTAAGCAATTCGACATTCGCCTTGCATATTCTCAAGGATGCTTCCTTAGTCATATTTGGCAGTGTGTAAAAGTGCATGCAATCGAGTTTGTAGGTGGAGAAACTGAGCTCTCTGTGGAACTCGCAAACGCATGCGAAAAGAGCGCAATCGGTTTTCAAGTATGCATCGTGGTAGTCTTGTAGAGTTTGACAAATCAGAGTGTTCCATATCGTGTCGGCGTGGTTCAAGTTTTCTTGAGTTATTGTTACTGTGTTTCCTTCTAGAGTGTTACGCCATTCATTAGGAGACGGTAAGGATTTTTCGCTGAACTTTACTTGACCGCTAACATATGAATAGGGGTAATACCTTTTTTGCTGGAGGAGCTTCAGTTCTGTTGAGGATAGGTTAGGAAAGACATAAGCAAGTATTCCAAAACGATCTCTTGGTAAAATGTCAACCAATTTTTTGAGAGACGAATTCATCATTTTGAATGAATCAATACACCTCAAATTTTTTTACTTTTTGATCACTTTCCCATCATCTAGGGTTATGGTCTCCACGAGCACTCCAAAATTCATGAAATGTATTTTTTATTAGTAGATGGAATTACACTTACAGGGGTCGTTGGCTCACAAGATTGCAGGGCTAAACAAATGTGATGAAGATCATAATTTTGCATATTATGTCCCACCGCAGGGGTAAAGTTGACGTTCTTTCGTGCTCGGTTGCATTTATAATGAGCCCAGCCAAGAAATTGTCCGCTGTAGTGGCAGTGATCCAAATCAATTGATGACTGTTCGTCATTATCGTCAAAGGGTTCGTTACATATCCAACATTCGCTAGCTGCAATTTTCGAATACTGGCTACGGTCACCTCTGAAGAAGAAAAAAGCTCGTTTGCGCTTGTATATATCCTTGGCTAGTGTGTGTAACATTTTTACAAATTTAGTAATGCAATCTTCAGAGCTGTCCAAGGGAAGAAGATATGTTTTGTTGTGTTGTGATCAATTACCGCAAATGAAAACCCACAGGACTCGTGTTTTTCAATAACTCGGGTGTATGAGTTGTTCCCATGGGGCGTGCATCCTGCTACTGGACGCAAGAAGGGTTCGAAGTCAAATTAATTGACTAATGGAACAAACCAGGTAGCGGCCAAGTTTTTGAGTCCATATAAATATTTTCACGGAGCCGGTAAACAACAGCCGGCGCATTTTCACAGCAGGTCTCCATATTTTGGGTAAGCTTTGCAAGGCGTTCTTCACACAATCAGAAGCAATTCCGGTAAATATGAAACGCAAAGCGGAATTTGGTATTTCGGAGTTGACAGACTACCTTTACCAAGTTGGTAATCAATACATAATGGTAACAGTCAGCTTCGTATAAAAACAATAGTTCCATTGTGAGGTTTGAGACAAACTTCGGCACTCTGAGTGGAAAAAATTCTCCACCATCATAACCAAAAATGTTGATTCGAACATCATTGAAATTTTCGAACTGATTGATGTCTTCTAGCCCCATGGGCATATCGAAGTGTCCAGTTGGTTGATGAAGGATGGCTTGCTTGTAACTATCGGGTGAAATTTTGCCTGTGTTGTAGTTCCTTCCTGGTCGATCTAAGCTAATAATGTTGTGCATATGATATGCAGCAATATAGCAGTAAAAAAGCATTTTGCGTCCTCATGGTTACGAATATTAACTAAACCGGGGCAATTTTGTAATTTTTGTGGTAATGCAATGTAAGACGAGCCGGTTATATGTCGGTGGCGGGCAAAGTTCACAATTATTTTGATAGTTTTCTCAAACACCCAACCACTACCATTAGAGGCAAATGTCGTTACCACTATCATCATCCTCTTGATCATAGTCCAAAAAGTGTCACTGCTAAGTCTCTTATTATAAACCGGTGTCATGAGCAAATTTGCATAAATTTCGATAAGATCATCTTCCTGATCTTCGTTTTGACTCGGTTTTCGGAGTTGAGGATCGGCACTAAATTCAACATTTTGCGATCCTTGTGAGAGATTTTGTTCTATAAGCGAACAGATTTTTGGTATTTGCTGGAGCATAAACTGAGCAAGGTTTGTGTTGGCTTGGGTTGTTGATGACGGCAGATGGTAGCTCTGAAGGGCACCATTAAAGGCAATTTCAGCCGGCGCTTAAGTTGGTTGGAATTGATCGCCACAGACAGAAAAAGAATGCAAAGAGCTAATATGCTGAGCAAAAAGTCTTGTGTCGTTAAAGCCCATATAACAGGACCGACAACAATTTGTAAATTTTTGATGGCAGGTCCTCATGTGTTGTTCCACTTCAGAAAATTTTCTACAAGTGAATGTACAAATACAACAGACAAGACTGGTAAAACTACTTCGTCGAGATGATAGCAATGCTCATGGCCAGATTGCCTCCCTCTGTTAGCAAAAGTTGCCGAACAATATTTGCAATTGAAAAAAACAGTTGAAACATTTAAAGTTTAAAAGTTAGCAGAGATAATGACAACTTTCGTAAACATGTAACTCAACTTCAATTGACGAAATTATTTATATTCCACTCGAGGTTCTTATAAGACGCACGCAATTCAAACTTTCAAAATTTTCGAACTTGATTGCATAATAAAAGCGCGCGTTTTGTCCCGGCTTTAGTCAACTACTGTGGACATATCAAGTTGCGTTGAACTTAAAGTAGCGCTTGACTTTTACTTTTCCCACTGAACAACACTGACATGATAAAACTCGTTTGATATTTTCGAAATATTAGTTCAATACTTAGAAAGACTTTTAAAACCAAGGGTAATTCCTATTTAATTATTAGGTATATGTGATGTGACAAAGCATAACAGTTGCAATTTTTTGGTTTGTATAATTTTAGGTTTAGTCAAAGTAAACTTTTATGAATTTTTAATGATCTTTTAATCGAATATTTTCATCTTTTTTCTTCATTTTGATCGCTAATATGCTCTAATGACATAAATGAAGAGGAAATTTTTGTGTTTCAACCATTTAGATGTAATATTACACTCCAGTAGCCTACATAAAAAGAAAATTTTAATTTGATTTCCACAGAAATTTTGAAAAAAATTCCAAATACATCGCTTTTTTGTACACTTTGTTAAGTTTTAAGTACAAGGGATGCTTCGGACGGTTATGCACAGTTTTATTACTGTCACAGTGTTTGAACAGCTAATAAATCTACTAAAAGGCAATGAAATTTTCAATTTTTTTCGCTTAATTTTGCAAAAAAAAAGAAATTTTTGTAGTTTTTTCACTGTAGATGCCAATGGGTGCGTCTGACGATGTTGGGCGGCATAACAAAAACTGCTCCCCGGACAGCAAAACGTAGGACCCGGCAAAAAATCTCTCATCTTTATCAAGAAAAAAAGTTAGGATTTCTGTCAATCATGATCAATCAATGTCAGCACATGACAGCTAATGACAAGCCCCCTGTTGCAAGCCTTTTTCGATGACAGCTGTTATGAGATGATTTTCTCTCCAGCCCCCCAAAAGTTGTTCTTTTAGAAAAAACCTGATTTATCATTATTGTTTCGGGTACTTCAATTGCTAATTAATGCCAGATGTTAATGAGATGTTAATGTCCAGATGTTTTGAAAATCGGTGAAGGAGCCGTTTTTCGGCCCTAGCCCTTATGACCAAAAGTGACAGGCATGTATCAATAATTAAAAATCCGTTTAAAAAAATTAGAATTTTTTTCAAAATTTAATATTTAGACTAATTAGGTGCTAATTAGATGTTAATTAATGGTTAATTATCTCATGAAGGATTGAGTTTAAATTGACAAGCGTTAATAGCTTTTTTGTAGTGCAGTGTCTGATATTATCAACCCAATTGTCAGTTTCATCCCAGTATCTGTTGGAGCCGACTTTTTTGGGGTCAAAGGTCACCATGAAAAACAAAATTTTCATGTTTCCTTTTTTCTAATTTCAAATTTTCCTTTTTTTTCAATTTTTTTTAGAAAACTGTGGTCATTTTTTATTCATATCGATAGCCCACAAAAATCACTTTGTATTGACGTTCAGGTTTTGAGTTTTCGTTGCGTCGAAAAAATCTCATTTTTAAAAAAACTCCTTTCTTTTTTTCCTCCTTTTCGCTGAAAAAATGATGTTTTACTAGTTTAAATAACACCTGAAGGTATACCCAACAGGAGCGCTGGTATTTTACCAGCACACCAAGAACAATTTGCTATATGAAGTTTTTGTTTGATAAAGACTTTTTGCATTTTTTTGAAGCTTTTGTTCAAACGTTATTTTACATTTTAAAAGCTTTCTCAACAAATTTTCTCTCAACCTATCAGAAGCTTGGTTACTTCCTGTTATAAATTACCTTCTAAACATGTTTGAACATGTCCATTTTGTATATTTTCTCTCAAATATGTCTAGCTAAACAGTACTGTTTTTGTGAAAATGTTTGAAAATGTCCATTTTTGTAAAATTCTGATTCTGAAGTCTGCTAGCTATGTAAAAAGATTAAAAGAAGAGTGTCAATTAGCGAGCTATTCACAAAAGCTAGTAACACAACACACCAAACTGCAAAGCAAATATAATTCAATATTCAATAAGTTTTTAGAGGTCAAAAAAGTCCATTATAGAGTCTTCTTGTCTTCGTTTATTTGGTGCTGCGCATACTACTGGAGTTTCCGAGCAATTGGGTGTCTTGAAATCGGCTGAATTTGTTTGGGTTTGTGGTAATTGGAAGTTTGAACCGGATAAAATACTGACATCAAACTGACTTGTATTTGCAAAATCGTCAGAGATCTTGTTCTTCCTCTGGAAATCCTCAAAGGGTGAGGGGCTTGGGGTTGGAGTAAAAATTGGGCTTGGATCCACAGCAGGCGTTGTTGGAACACTGACTGAAACAATCGGTGGCTGACTGTCCGGTGAGGATGGTGATATTTGACAACCCACATATCACCCAAATTTTCGTAGGCTTGATATGTGCCGAGTTGAGTCTCGAATAACGGCACACAATCGCAGTCGTATCTGTACAAGATACGTCTGACTTCTTCCGCAACGTTTCTTCAGTTGAAAGTATTTGTGGTATAGTTTTTGGTGGTAAGTGTCCTCCAGAAGTAATGATACTGCATTCAGCATGCTCCATTCTTTCCGGTAGGGCAGCAATAGCGTTCATAAACAGCTTCGGTATCAAACAATGCTGGTAAGTGTACCACAAATTGTTTTTTTTTCTGTTGTATCAGAACGACAAAATTTTCAAACACTGTTTGGTAAACAAGAGTTCTCTCAAATAAAATAGCAGACTCCGAACGAATTTTCATAGACGTTGTTGTGAAGTTCAAGTTCGTTTCAATATATAACTGTTACGTAAGTGCGAAAGAAAGAAATGAACACAAGTACAATATTCTTTCCCAACATATACTTAATTAAAACAAGGTTCACTTTCTCTAAGACCAAGAAATGATTGGAGCATAGACCTTAGTCACACCTAACTGCATAATATATTGTATATAGCATGTGGTTAGCCGCACTGTGGATCCTTTACAGAAGAAATTGGGGTCACATCTGTTTTCTATTGGTTTTATGTAAATTGTGTGTGGTCTCCACACTATTTTACATTTTAATAGCTTTCTCAGCAAATTTTCTCTCTACCAATCAGAAGTTTGGTTGCTTCCTATTATATATTACCTTCTGAACATGTTTGAACATGTCCATTTTGGATATTTTCTCTCAAATTTGTCTAACTAAACAGTACTGTTTTTGTGAACAAGTTTGAACATATCCATTTTTGTAAAATTCTGATTCTGAAGTCTGCTAGCTATGTAAAAAGATTAAAAGAAGTGTGTCAATTAGCGAGCTATTCACAAAAGCTAGTAACACAACACACCAAACTGCAAAGCAAATATAATTCAATATTCAATAAGTTTTTAGAGGTCAAAAAAGTCCATTATAGAGTCTTCTTGTCTTCGTTTATTTGGTGCTGCGCATACTACTGGAGTTTCCGAGCAATTGGGTGTCTTGAAATCGGCTGAATTTGTTTGGGTTTGTGGTAATTGGAAGTTTGAACCGGATAAAATACTGACATCAAACTGACTTGTATTTGCAAAATCGTCAGAGATCTTGTTCTTCCTCTGGAAATCCTCAAAGGGTGAGGGGCTTGGGGTTGGAGTAAAAGTTGGGCTTGGATCCACAGCAGGCGTTGTTGGAACACTGACTGAAACAATCGGTGGCTGACTGTCCGGTGAGGATGGTGATATTTGACAACCCACATATCACCCAAATTTTCGTAGGCTTGATATGTGCCGAGTTGAGTCTCGAATAACGGCACACAATCGCAGTCGTATCTGTACAAGATACGTCTGACTTCTTCCGCAACGTTTCTTCAGTTGAAAGTATTTGTGGTATAGTTTTTGGTGGTAAGTGTCCTCCAGAAGTAATGATACTGCATTCAGCATGCTCCATTCTTTCCGGTAGGGCAGCAATAGCGTTCATAAACAGCTTCGGTATCAAACAATGCTGGTAAGTGTACCACAAATTGTTTTTTTTTCTGTTGTATCAGAACGACAAAATTTTCAAACACTGTTTGGTAAACAAGAGTTCTCTCAAATAAAATAGCAGACTCCGAACGAATTTTCATAGACGTTGTTGTGAAGTTCAAGTTCGTTTCAATATATAACTGTTACGTAAGTGCGAAAGAAAGAAATGAACACAAGTACAATATTCTTTCCCAACATATACTTAATTAAAACAAGGTTCACCTTCTCTAAGACCAAGAAATGATTGGAGCATAGACCTTAGTCACACCTAACTGCATAATATATTGTATATAGCATGTGGTTAGCCGCACTGTGGTTCCTTTACAGAAGAAATTGGGGTCACATCTGTTTTCTATTGGTTTTATGTAAATTGTGTGTGGTCTCCACACTATTTTACATTTTAATAGCTTTCTCAGCAAATTTTCTCTCTACCAATCAGAAGCTTGGTTGCTTCCTATTATATATTACCTTCTGAAGATGTTTGAACATGTCCATTTTGGATATTTTCTCTCAAATTTGTCTAACTAAACAGTACTGTTTTTGTGAACATGTTTGAACATATCCATTTTTGTAAAATTCTGATTCTGAAGTCTGCTAGCTATGTAAAAAGATTACAAGAAGTGTGTCAATTAGCGAGCTATTCACAAAAGCTAGTAACACAACACACTAAACTGCAAAGCAATTATAATTCAATATTCAATATGGTTTAGAGGTCAAAAGGTCCATTAGAGAGTCTTCTTGTCTTCGTTTTTTTTTGTGCTGTGCATACTACTGGAGTTTCCGAGCAATTGGGTGTCTTGAAATTGGCTGAATTTTTTTGGGGTTGTGGTGCTTAAAAGTTTGAACCGGATAAAATATTGACATCAAACTGACTTGTATTTGCAAAATTGTCAGAGATCTTGTTCTTCCTCTGGAAATCCTCAAAGAGTGAAGGCTTGGGGTTGGAGTAAAAGTTGGGCTTGGATCCACAGCAGGCGTTGTTGGAACACTGACTGAAACAATCGGTGGCTGACTGTCCGGTGAGGATGGTGATATTTGACAACCCACATATCACCCAAGTTTTCGTAGGCTTGACATGTGCCGAGTTGAGTCTCGAATAACGGCACACAATCGCAGTCGTATCTGTACAAGATACGTCTGACTTCTTCCGCAACGTTTCTTCAGTTGGAAGTATTTGTGGTATAGTTTTTGGTGGTAAGTGTCCTCCAGAAATAATGATACTGCCTTCAGCATGCTCCATTTTTTCCGGTAGGGCAGCAATAGCGTTCATAAACAGCTTCGGTATCAAACAATGCTGGTAAGTGTACCACAAATCGTTTTTTCTTTTCTGTTGTATCGGAACGACAAAATTTCCAAACACTGTTTGGTAAACAAGAGTTCTCTCAAATAAAATAGCAGACTCCGAACGAATTTTCATAGACGTTGTTGTGAAGTCCAAGTGCGTTTCAATAGTTAACTGTTATGTAAGTGCAGAAGAAAGAAATGAACACAAGTACAAAATTTTTTCCAAACATGTGTTTAATTAAAACAAGGTTCACCTTATCTAAGACCAAACAAATGATTGGAGCATAGACTTTAGTCACACCTAACTGCTTAATATATTGTATATAGCATGTGGTTAGCCGCATTGTGGTTCCTTTACAGAGGAAATTGGGGTCACATCTGTTTTCTATTGGTTTTATGTAAATTGTGTGTGGTCTCTACACTATATTATCTAGGGTCACATCTGTTCTAAATCAACTTGTATGTAAAATACATGGGTCTCTACACTACTAATGTTTAACTCTCTCCCACACAGAAAAGTGCGTTGTGCTGATAAAATTATTGCTTTATGAAAAAAACACAAGTACTTGTTATCTTTGTTCGCAAGTATGTTCTGGTGGTTTATAGAAGTATGGGTTTATTTAACTGTTATCTAAGGTCGCATATGTATAAAATTCAAAATTGAACAGTCTCAAGTACGCCGTGGGGCGCATATGAGACTGTTTTTACCAATCACTTGGATTTAAATAAAAATATGACGACACTGGTTTGATCCCAACATGCCGCGCCTCCTAACTTCGTAGTTATTTACATTATGTTGACTGAATGTGATAAAACAAGTTGCCTACCATGCCTTTTACTTCCTCAAAAGACACACAGTTTGGAGATTGCTATTTCGACATTTCCCAAACTGAAAAGCGTTTGGTCAGGGCAACTTTAAAAACGTACGAAGGAACCGGAACATATGTCTTTCTAAAGTTCTTCAAGAAAGCGGCCGAGGATTGCGAGTTTGAACAGAAAATTTCTCTGACTCTAGAAGAGTTTGGAAATTTAGTCAAAAAAGCAGATAAAAATACGTGAATCTGCAACGCAAGATTCCCCATCAAAACCACCCCCAGCAAAGAAGTAGAAATTTGAACAGTGTAGTAAAGATGGTGGAAGCAATGTTTGAGCGCTCTCCCAACAATTTCAAAAATTTCAAAAGCAGTGCAAGTTTTAATTGCTGACGAAAAACCAAACTTAACAGCTTCGAATAACTATGCTGTGTCCTCATTTTGAGTCTGAATTTCGTAAGTTACCCACTAACTATTTTCACGTTCTGATTGAGAATTCAATCGATGATGAGACCATGAAGCCAATGACAATTTTTGTAGTTCCCTGTCTCTTCGCTACCTTCAGACACTTATTTTCAACCTCAACGAGTCTGGAATTTAAAGGAGGTACATTTTCAAAATTACAGCTTGCCGTTGATTTTAATAAAAAATCTGGAGAGAAAGTGGATACAGCAAATGTACGCAAGAGACTTCCACCCTTGGCAACAGCGGCAACCACACTACCAAAATCTACAGCTGTCACTAGCGGAATCTCTAAAACATTGGCAAGATCTACATCAAGTGTACCACATAAAACAAGTGTGTTCTACAATTTCTTCAAAAACTCAAACTGATCAATTTAGGAGTGAAGTTTTGAAAAGAGTGAAATCAATTTTGAGTGGTCCTCATTCTGGTGCTTTTTGTCAGATTGTGGATATATTTGTGAGTGGTTTTGGAAAACTAAACATAGGTTCTGATTTACTATTTGTTAGTCTTGTATATGAAGAAAAAACTCAGTTTTAAAAAAAAAATTATGTCATAATGTTAGTTTTGTTAGAGCATCATGTGAAGAGCAAAGCGAATCAATTGAAAGCCACTACAATTTACAATTTGCCAAACATTAGATATGCAATAAATATACAAAAGAGTCCTCACAATTCTGAGTTTTGACTTTGAATTGGTTGGTTTTCAAGTAATTGGTAAAACTGTACATTATTTTTGCACATTAGTTTGTACATTAGTTTTTTCTTCATATACAAGACTAACAAATAGTAAATCAGAATCTATGTTTAGTTTTCCAAAACCACTCACAAATATATCCACAATCTGACAAAAAGCACCAGAATGAGGACCACTCAAAATTGATTCCACTCTTTTCAAAGTTTCACTGTCGTTGACAAATATTCTTGTGAGAAGACAAGGATCGTCCAAGGGAGTCAGCAAACAGAAGTTGGTCGTCCTTTTTTTCATATGAGGAGCCAGTGCGTGCCAGGACTTTAAAATTTTGATGCGTTTACTACTAAAAAAATGTTTGATTTCAATTTTTAAGGAAAATTTTCTTCTGCAAATACACCTCGAAATTTGTGCTTTAACTTTTGACATCTCTGAATTAAACCATTAATATCATCTTCTTCCATCAAATTGTTAGAATATAATTTTTTGACACTCGTCGCGCAGTATCAACAAAAATTGTACTAGCTTTTTCTCCAATAATAAAATTTCAATATTGGTTGGTAAGGCCGCTTAATACTTCAACTTGATAGATATGGAACAGTTTGTTAGCTCCGGGTGTACAAATTCATGAGAAGCTTGTTGGGCGCTAGTCAGAATAAATACCATCATAAAATGGTTGGGATAGTCTGACAGACTTATTCCGTGCCCCTAATCAATATAGGCTAAGGCGGATACTGTTTTAAAATAAACCGTTTGTTATCAGTTGTAGATATTGGGCTATCAGCCACTGGTAACCCGTTGCAAAAAATATATATCTGTTGCAAGTCAAAATTTTGAAAATGAAACGGATTTTCCATGTTGTTGCCTAAAATAGCTTCGTTCGTATTGAGACAAATTGCTAATCTTCGGATTGGTTCTCGTGCAAAAATATCCTCTTGCTTCCAACTTTGCAGACCAGTTGAAGCCAAAGACGTCTTTGTCAAAGTTTCAAAGTAGGGATAGACAGCAGGGCTAGTAAGCAAGGTTTTTTCAATGGCAGACACGACCTCGTCATTCAATGTCATCTTGCGAACGTACAATAAGCTTCAACAATTTTCACCTTGTAATGTTTTGCAGCTTCATCCGAAATGATAACAAAATCATCAATAGATCTTCTGATTGCAATACAAAGAGTTACACCACTGAGCAGATGTTTATCACATGTGAAAAAGTCTACCGCTACTTTACCATAAAAAATGCATTCTGCTGACTCTCTGACCGAGTTTCTTTCTACGATCAATTTCACCTGCTTTAATTGCAGATGGATCTTCTTCGTAAGAAAAGCCTTGACATGCCAACCAAGTGTTCATTAAATCTTTGCTATGTGAGAACTCAGTTTTTATAAAACTCTTGTGTGCGTAATTTCCACTTTCGTTAGAGATTTTCAACCCGTTGGCTGACACTGAGCAGTCAGGGAAGAGTGAATGTAACACAGTATTGCAAAAGCAAGGAGCATCGGTTCTAGCAGTGTCAGCAGCAGCTGACCCGTCATTTTTGATATCAGTTCCCGAAGACTGAACAGTTTTGCATTTGATTTCCAAAAAAATTTTTTATATATCTATAAAGTTGTTTCGGTCACCAGTTAATTCGAACTCTAACATGGGTCCATCAGGACTATAATCAGGACCCAATTTTCGACAAAAACTTGCATCAAAAGTCACCAAGAGCGCTGGTTTCTCAAACAGATCGAAAGAGCTATGGGTTGCTTCGTTTGGTAACAGGTTAGCGATCATATTTAACTTGAGAGAAGAAATCAGACCGACTTCTTTTCGGAAATTTGTTTTGAAATGCTCAACTTTTGTTTGATTAAGGTTTTTCTTGGTGATTTTTTTGAGCAACTCCTAATCGTTTTTCTTTGTTGCCGAAGTCTATATCCCCCTGTTTGTTTTTTAACAGTGTTGCTCATTGTAATTTTGAGTGCTTGTCTGGGTGATTTTTTACTGCTGACAACGTCTAACAACTCTGGAACACTTTGCCTTAAAAGCTCTTTTCCAATACGTTTCGCAGCAGGGAGAATGAAACGTCGAGCTAGGGGCAAAGCGACCCGCCCAAATTTTGCAGCTAGTGTACCAAAACCGCTGCCTTTTTGCCTGTAGTAGCCAGAGAAATGTGGTACGCATGTTGATTAGTAAGCGTAATAAGAGTTCATGCTAATTGGAAAACTTTTTGAACTGAAGGGTTAAAATGACTTTACCAGTTCTCGAAAAGGGAACCAATTCTCCCGTTTCTGTGCGAAGCTCAATCGAAATTGATTGTATAGTGTTTGATAAAAATTTTTTGTAATGTAAAATGGAAAAAACAGTTCGATGAGTTGGTTCAAGCTTGCAGACACTACCATTTTTCAGACGTTGTTTTGAATCAATGATTCGAAGCAGGGCGGCTTCTGTATCACCAACGTACTGGTAATCAATAATATTCGTATATTTGAAAATAGGTTCTTTCCTTAGCAAAGATCAACGGGAAATTCTCCGTAGTATGCTGCGTTTTCATCACTCTTCATTAGTCTGTTTGATGTTGCGTTTTTCATTTTGTACCCTATGTGTACTCCACTGCCATCGGGAATGCACGAAAAACCGATAATTCTCAAAATTTCTCTACTGGGAAAAGTAATTCCTTCATTTTTAACCAACAAAAATTCAAACTTCCAGTTTTCTTGATCTCTCTGAATGAAAAGTTTTGTAGTCCAACAGTTCGTTTGGTAGTAGTTAGTATGTCAACCACTGAGTTATAAGTTACTGTCATGATAGACAAATTTTCCCCGTTATACGGACGAGATATCATATTGGCCTCAATAGCCCTTTTCTGGCTCTCTTCCTACCTTTTAAGCTATATACTCCCATGTCTCCATTTACAATATGCTCACTGAGGAAAATGATCTCACTGAGAGCTACTCTCCAGTCCCCAGCGAGTTGAATTGCATCATTGAAAAAAAACAAGCACAGTGAATTCATCAGTGCAACGGTTTTCACTCATTTTTCTCTACACGAACAAACTGTAACTCTGGTTGATAAAATTTACCTTCAATTTTTTCACTGTTGCATCGATAAGTGAATACGTTGGTGGATTGAAGGTTGTTAAGCTTTCTACTTCAAAAACTTTGTCGGTGAAAGATTGTTTATACCCTTTCCTGAAGGCTTCGTCCTTTTTGACAAATCTAACAAAATCTCCAACGTAAAATTGGGGTCTCTGAAACTTGATATTTTGAGCGCTCAAAGAGAAAAGTTGTGGAACATCCTTTTTAGTGACTTTATTTGGAGCAAACTTGGTTACTCGATTGACTCGTGAATGAATTGTTTTCACAAATTGATCCAGTTTATCTATATAGGAGTATGTCCACTTTTGTTCAAGGTACTTGTAGAAAATGTTTTTTAGTGATCGAAAGCTCTGCTCTGCGAATGCAGATTTTTTTTACTATAAGTGCTGTTTAAGGAAATTCCTCGTTTGTTACATAAGATTTTGCAGGCTCCAAGAAACTCTGTACCATCATCAACCCACACTTTTTGTTGTTGCTTGTTTTTTGTCATTTTTTTAAAGGCCGAGGCAGTTTCCGTTGCATACTTTGTTTCTTAGTGCTCCACACGAAGGAATCTGGAAAGCCGCAACCAAAAACTATTTAAACTTTCTGTTGTATTTTGCTAGTTTATCCACATAAGCCAAGTCAACGGACCAAATTTCCTTTATGTCTTTTACTATTACTTTACGTCTAGGAAATCGTAAACGAGTTGTGTGATATTTTGTAAAAGATGGCTTGGTTTCCAATTAAGACTTAACTTTGCCAAACCAAATATTTCTATGGGTTTTTAATCGCATTGGGTTGATAATTTTGGGTTGGGAAGAGCATATCCAACAGTACAAGAAAGAAGAGAAAATCAAAATGTAGACCAGTTTGACCAGAGAAACAATAATGAGAAAAATTATAATGGAAGATTGTGTAAAACAAACAACTTCTGATCGTGGTATCCTTGAATTACAAAACCTCCATGATCGTCTTTCATGGTGATTTTTATCAAACACCAAGTCAGTTATTGCCCCGCTCGTATCTAACTGATCCTCTACTTTACTCATTCAGAAATAAATTTTTAAAAAGAGAGGTTATATTGGCTATTTCATTATTTAAATTTCATAAGATACAAATTGTGAGTTTTGATTATCACTGATAAAAGAAATGGTGTAGTTTGCATTTACTCTGTCAGTTTTGTCTCTGAAAACAATTAACTGTACGTTGTTCTTCTCAATTCTCTGTCTTATTTCAGCTGGAAGGCTCTTATTGCTCAGTGACATCAGAACTGGTACTGCAGGCTTGGGCATAGGTAAAGGGGTTAGTTTCAGCTTTCGCATTTTCTCTTCCAAAGACATGGTACAATTGAAAATACTCCAAAGCGAAAGATATTTCTTGGAGGCTGCTATTTCAGCTCCAGTACAGACAATTTACTGTTTCCTCAGTACAGTTTGACCACGACTGTCAACTTTTTCCTCTTTGACAAAGGTAACTGTTAATTGATTTTCATTTGCTATACAATTGTAAACCACTAAATTTGGGGACATGTTCACTTGAAGTAGAGACGGTGCTGCTTTCTCGGACCTTCGATTCATTCGTTAGCCACAGGAAAAAAATGTAGCTTTTTTTCTTGCACAGTGTTTATTTCTTTGCCGCTTAGGACAGCTTAAAAGTTCTTTGATTATAAAACCACATTTTATGTCAAAAGCATTCAAAATCAAGAACAATCAGTCGTGATTTCAACATTCCAGCAAACTGAATAAATTGCTTTTAAAATTTTTTACATATAGACAGAAGGCAAGTCCTGTCACGTGACCAAGACATTTGTTTGTCACTGGACACGGTAGGAAATACGAATAGCCCGGCCTTTTTTCACTATAATCAAAGACAAAACCTGAAGCGTTGTGACGTATAGCATGTAACCTCAAAAATTTGTAAGACTTGAAATACTTGTCCAGAGAATAATTATCAATACCAATCAGTCCGCCATAGGGTCTCATTTTCATCGCAATATCCAAATCAAGATCAGGATCCAAGTACTGACATGTTGCCAAGAAATAAAGAAACTTTTTACCGTACTGAGAATAATCTTTTTTCAATTCCTTGTAAATTTCGTGAATAGCTTTCAAATCAACCGTCGCTAGGGTTGGCATGACGGAAAATGAGTTTCAAGGCGGCCTAATCCCCTTAATTCTATTATGTCTAGGATAACCCCCTATTATCCCATGTCTAAATATCGAAGGATAGCCCCCCTCTCTTGAGAAAGTATTTACTTACTACTCATAACCAGATAAACTCGAGCAAGTTGTTCTCCTGGGCTGACCACTACTCTTTTCATAAACATTTGAATTGGAAAAAAGTTTGTCGTGGGTCATCAAGTTGGCTCTTTTTGAAAAACCAGAGTTTTTATTTTGCTTCTTTAATTATAGAAGTAGCATCGGATTGAAGAGCTTTGTAATAGAGCAATCCGATTAATAAAACCAAGTTGAAACCCGCCACAAAAAAAACAAAAACTTTTCAGCAACCTAAAACCAGGTAGTTTAACAGTAATCGTCTTGTTCCCATCAGCTTAACAGTAATCATCTTGTTCCCATTCAGTTCCATTTTACATCTAAAATGATAAACTATTGCTTTTCTGAATTATAGTAGGCTTTTGAATGGTTTGTGGTTTTTCAGTATCGTAAAATCTAACGAGCAGTACATGATGACTACTCTATAAACATACGAGAGCAAGTAAACTTTTTTGAGGCAGAAAAGCGGACTCCTTGGAAGACTTTGGCTTTCCTCGTGATTTCACAATGCCTCCACGAAACTTTTTTATTAAGTTAGATTGGGTCAAAGTGAAATCCAGAAGCAAAAACATGCTTTGCGTTACACTACAGAAGGCACAATGTAGGTTGAGCTGAAATTAGAAAGACCATAAGAGTCTTTTCATACGCCTTATGAGACGAGCACGTTTTTCGTCTTTAGTAATTTGGGATGTTCCTAATAGATTCCAATTGTACCTACATCCTTTTCCTACTCTTGCTACTACTAATTATTTATAATAAAAACTACTACTACATTTACTCCAACTACTAATGCTACAGCTACTACTACTACTACTACTACTACTACTACTACTACTACTACTACTACTACTACTACTACTACTGCTACTACTACTACTACTACTACTACTACTACTACTACTACTACTACTACTACTACTACTACTACTACTACTACTACTACTACTACTACTACTACTACTCCTAATACTACTACTACTACTACTACTACTACTACTACTACTACTACTACTACTACTACTACTACTACTACTACTACTCCTACTACTACTACTACTACTACTACTACTACTACTACTACTACTACTACTACTACTACTACTACTACTACTACTACTACTACTACTACTACTACTACTACTACTACTACTACTACTACTACTACTACTACTACTACTACTACAACTACTACTACTACTGTTTCAACACTTTAATTCCAAATATGAAATAAAGGCACGGATGGCAACAAATACAAACAAAACAAGAAGAGTTATTTGTTTGGTTATTCTGTGAAGTGCTGTACGACGAAATTGTTGAAGGCATTCTTTGACCCGGTTGCTGCTTTCTCCTGCAATCTGGTGAACGATACTTTATTTCGTACACAGTCTCCTTCGATTTGACTCATCCACGTTTTCCGTTGCCCCCCAGGAGCGCGTCTAGCATGGACGTATTGATCGGGTGGGTCCCAATCGAAGGCACTGCGGGCTAATCTTCCTGGTTCCATTCTCTGGATGTGTCCGTACCATTTTATCCGTTTGAGCATAATCATCGTGGATAGTTGGGGCATTCGTGATCTTGACATAATTTCTTCGTTCGTTGCTTTCTCCAGATATGACACACGAAGACTTTCTCCGAAGACAACCACAGTGGAAACTCTCAAGTTTTCTCTCCATTGATTTCGAAAGAGTCCAAGTCTCTGAGCTGTACAGCACGGCTGATAAAACGAGTGCTTTGTACAAATTGCACTTGAGGTGCACGCTGAGCTGCTTGCTCTTCCAGAGATTTTGGAAGTTAGCAAACCGTTGTCTACCTTCTGCAAGTTTGCAATTGACTTCCTGCAGGTCTCCATGCTTGAGGCTGACATATGATCCGAGATACTTGAACGCTTCTATGTTTTCAAACTCGTTTCCGAGAACATCTTGTACTTTGCAGGAAAACACGCGTGTGGCAACTGCTTTAGGTTTGCCACAGTATCTCGATTGGTGAACTTTTCGGCCATTGACTGTTTTGAACTTTCTTTCACACTTGTCACAGGTAAGGCTCGCCTCTAGTTGCTCGAACTTTGACTTGTCGACGACATTCTTTGACAAACCGGCTTTGCAGAATCTTGTTTGGTGCACTTTGCGTCCGGTAACTGTACTGAATTGCCGCTGACAATTCTGACATCTTAAAGACTCTTGGTCAGCCACCACTGACCGACTCTCATTTTCTAGCGACTCTGAATCTGCTACCGCAGATTGTTGTTGTGAAGCTATCAACGCTGGCTTAGCCACCGCTAAGCTTTTCAATCTTAGCTTCCGGCCATCTTGTGTTTCGAACCAGCCCGCTTTCTTTTTCGTTCCCAGCAGCACCTCCGTGCTGATGGTTAGTCGTGACTGGCTAGATGTCTCTGCTAGGAGTCCTAGTTTGCCTTTATGTGTTCCAGTGAGTATCTCCACGTTCTGTTGGATACTAGGCACTGCAACAACATTTGGGCTTTCGCATTTTACGCCCATATTCTTTGTTTTGGCCACATTAATCTTCAGACCAGCGGCTTCCGCAAGGGCCTCGATTCGATGTAGGTTTTCTTGCACCTCACTGTCTGAGACCCCCACGAGAGCAACATCATCAGCAAAATCTAAGTCAGCCACCAATCTTCCAATGTCTAATCCTCCATACACCGAGTTAGCCAAAATGTAGTTGATGACAAGGCCGAATAGGATTGGGGACCACACATCACCCTGCCTAACGCACGTTCTGACATCAAATAAGCGTCCTTTCTCACCATCGGCTTTGACTCGACATTTGAATCCATCATAGCTGTTTCTTATGATGTTTATCACTTTTTGCGGAAGACCATAGTGTTTCATTATCTGGTACATCTGCTCACGATCGACAGAATCGAATGCCGCTCGAAAGTCTATGAAACAAAAGCTAATATCCAATTGAAACGCCATTGATTTCTCTATTATTTGACGCAGGGCAAAGAGTTGGTCGAAGCATCCTCTGCTTTTTCTGAAGCCGCACTGCTCTTCCCTTAAGACGCGATCCACTGAATCTTTGCATCGATTGAGAATAACTGAAGCGAACACTTTGCCTGCTACTGACAATAGAGAGATCCCTCGGTGGTTCGAACACTCTGACCTCTTTCCTTTACTCTTGTATAATGGGACAATTTCTGCTACCTTCCAGTCATCGGGCAGAACTTCCGTCGACCAACATTTATCTATGATGTCCCAGAGCCACTCGACAATACCCTTGTGTGCTTTCAACATCTCACAGGAAATGTTATCGGGTCCACTTGCCTTGCCATTCTTCAACCTGCGGACAGCTTCAAGCACTTCTTCAAATCGAATTGGGCTCAGGTCAATCGACAAGCTTTCAGCTGCTTCTTCGGGATCCAATCTCGTACTGCAACTGGATGTTGAGGGATTCAGGAGTTGACTAAAATGTTCCGTCCAGCGTTCAAGTCGTTCCTGTTTCGTCCGTAAGTTGACGCCAGTGCTTGAAACTAATTTGGTCAACTGGGGACTCCAGTTTCGGCAAATCTGCTGTGATGCCCCAAAAACCTCCTTCAAGTTGCCCCTTCAAGTTGCCTCTTAAAGCTCTGCACTTCTTGGCCTTTGCGTTCAAGCCATGCCCGTTTGTCTGCACGCAGAGCTTTTCTGACTTCCTTACAGCAGTTTGTGAACTCTAACAACGCCACCGCGCTGCTGTGTTTCTTCAACTGTAGACCAGCTCGTTTCCGGATAAGTTCCAGAGAATCTGGAGAAATCCAAGGTTTGTTCACTCGCTTGTCCGGAATGAGGCATTTCACTGCTGCTTGGTTCAGGGCTTTTCAAAATTTGTCCCCAGACTGCTCTGTATTCTCGAAATCGCCGCTCTTATCAAGATGTAACTTGACCTCCTGCGTGAATAAGTCACGCGTTGTTTCATCTTGCAGCTTTGCAGAACTGATTCTGGGCGTGAAACATGGCCTTTTAGACAAAAGTTTCATAGATACTTCCGCAATGACCAGTTCATGATCGGTAATTGTGGTTTTCCCTCTTCTGGTCCTCACTTTCGTCAGACATCCTCTGTATCTCTCTGCAAACAGAATGTGATCCAGCATCTTTTTTCGACAACTCGGATCGGGAGGGCTGTAGGTGTACCGATGCACTTGTCGATGCTGGAACCATGTACCACCTACGAGCAATTTGTGTGAAGTGCAAAATGATAACAACTTTTCCAAGTTTTCATTTTCTTCACCCATTCCAAACGGGCCTCTGCAGCTCATGGTGTCATTCAACTGGTGTCCAGGCTCTGCATTGAGGTCACCGATGACACAAATACGCTCCCTATGTTTGAAACTTGAAACTAAGTCTGAAAGTTGACTCCAAAACAAGTCCTTCTCTTGGAGACTAGCTTCATTCATAGGTGCGTAGCAGACAACAACAGCTAGATTGGCTCTCCTCCGAGCCGCGAACTTGACGTAGCAAATACGTTCACTTAGAGCCACTTGTTCTACGATGCTGTTTATCAATGACTTCTTTACAGCAACACCCACTCCTCCTTGTCTCGACTTTACACCAGACAACCACGAGTCAGACAGGTAGAGCTTGTGGTCTCCGAGATCAATTACTACTACTACTACTACTACTACTACTACTACTACTACTACTACTACTACTACTCCTAATACTACTACTACTACTACTACTACTACTACTACTACTACTACTACTACTACTACTACTACTACTACTACTACTACTACTACTACTACTACTACTCCTACTACTACTACTACTACTACTACTACTACTACTACTACTACTACTACTACTACTACTTTTACCGCTACTACTGTATGAATACCTAAATTTCCTAAAGAAATAAAGAAACAATGGCAAAAGTTTCAAACAAAGTTATAAAAATGCATGTAAGTTTAATATTATTTGAGTTGTTTTAATCCAGGAAATGCTGTTTGACAAAAACTGTTGAAGCGCAATTTAGACTCTCTTTCGGCTTTCTGTTGTAATGCGACGAAACTCATTTTGTTCCTTGAGCAGTCCTCCTCAAAACGATCCAGTCACGTCTTGCGTTGACCCCATGGAGCTTGTACAGCATAACTGTATTTTTCTGTCGGCTCCCAGGTGAAAACTTGGAGAATTTAACGATCGTGATTCATCTTCAGGACATGGTCAAACCATTTCAACCGTTTAATCATGATCATCGCAGAATCGCTGATCTCGCTAATCGCTGTCTCGCTTCCGCCAACTTGACACTGATCTCCCTTAGGTCACCATATTGCAAGCTCATGAAAGAACCGATAAAACTGAAATATTTCTACATTTTCGAGCTCCACTCCTTCTTGACCGTGGACATTGCAGGAGAAAATGCGAGATCTTCAAAGTTTTTCCCTGCCGCAGTATCGTGACTCGTGAACTCGTCGACTTTTCACAGTCGCGTATTTCTTAGTGCACTTCTGATAAGTGAGGCTTCTCTCTAGCCCAACAAATATTGACAAGCTGTCTTTGAACCTCTTCGACTTCTTAGGCTTGCAGAATCTGGCTTCATGCACTTGGCGACCTCTTGCAGTGTCAAAATAACGTTTGCAAACTGAAAATGCACAACTCTTGTCATCCGCGACAGCAGAGGATCTGTTATTCGCCGTAGACACTAGATCAGCAACCACTGACCTCTCTTCGCTGCTTTCTGTTACGAGTTCAGCAACCGCTGAAAATTTCAGTCTAAGTTTCTCAACACTTAGCGTCTCGAACTATCCCGCATTCTTCTTCTTGCCTACCACCACCTCCGTGCCAATAAGTAGTCGTGATTGTTATTCGTCCTCAATGAGACTCCCAACACGGCCCTTGTGTTTTCCTGTGAGAACTTCCACGTTCATGTGAGCAATGGGTCAGGGTTTTTCGCATTTAACACCCACATTCTTTGTCTTCCCAGCATTCATCTTTAGGCCAACAGCCTGGGCTAAAAACCCATTTCTGTGTAGATTTGCTTCAACTTCGGAATAACAGACGCCCAATAGGGAACCATCATCGGCGATGTCAAGATTAGCAACACAGCATCCGATTTCGATTTCTCCTAGAACTTAAATAACCAACACAGAGTTTATCACAAGTGCAAAGAGAATAGGCAATCACACATCACCTAGCGAACAGCAGTTTTCTACGTCGAACATATGACCTTTCTCGCCCTCTGACTTAATGCTGCACTTGAAGCCTTCGTAACTGTTGCTAATGACGTTCACAACTTTTTTCGGAAGCCTGTATTGTTTCCTTATCTTGCTTATCATCTCGCGTTCCACCGAATTGAAAGCACCGCGGAAATGGATGAAGCCAAAACTAACATTCATTTGAAAGGCCATGCATTTCTCTTGTATTTGCTTCAACGCAAACACTTGGTCAGTGTAGCTTCTGCTCCTTCAGAGGCCAAATTGTTCTTCTCTTAGCACTTGATCAAGTGCATCTTTGCATCTGTTCAGGATGACTGATGCAAAAACTTTTCCAGAGACCGAGAAGAGTAAAGCTCCACGATAGTTCAAACAATGAGGTCATTTTCCTATGCTTTTGTATATGGCGAGAAATTCTGCTAAATTCCAGTCTTGTGGAAGATTTCTATCAGTCCAGCACTTGTTGCCAAAGTCCTAAAGCCATTCGTTGATTCCGTTAAGCGGCTTTAGCATTTCGAACATACACAACTCTCGTCATCCGCGACAGCAGATGATCTGTTATTCGCCGTAGACACTAGATCAGCAACCACTAACCTCTCTTCGCTGCTTTCCGTTACGAGTTCAGCAACCGCTGAAAATTTCAGTCTCAGTTTCTCAAAACATAGCGTCTCGAACTGTCCCGCATTCTTCTTCTTGCCCACCAACACTTCCGTGCCAATGAGTAGTCGTGATTGTTTTTCGTCCTCAATGAGACTACCAACACGGCCTTTGTGTTTTCCCGTGATAACTTCCACGTTCATATGAGCAATGGGTCAGGGTTTTTTTGCATTTAACATCCATATTCTTTGTCTTCCCAGCTTTCATCTTTAGGCCAACAGCCTGGGCTAAAAACCCATTTCTGTGTATATTTGCTTTATCTTCGGAATAAGAGACGCCCAATAGGGAAACATCATCGGCGATGTCAAGATTTGCAACACAGCATCCGATTTCGATTTCTCCTAGAACTCAAACAACCAACACATAGTTTATCACAAGTCCACAGAGAATAGGCGATCACAAATCACCTAGCGAACAGCAGCTTCTTACGTCAAACATCTGACCTTTCTCTCCCTCTGACTTAATGCTGCACTTGAAGCCTTCGTAACTGTTGCTAATGACGTTCACAACTTTTTTCGGAAGCCTGTATTGTTTCCTTATCTTGCTTATCATCTCGCGTTCCACCGAATTGAAAGCACCGCGGAAATGGATGAAGCCAAAACTAACATTCAATTGAAAGGCCATGCATTTCTCTTGTATTTGCTTCAACGCAAACACTTGGTCAGTGTAGCTTCTGCTCTTTCAGAGGCCAAATTGTTCTCCTCTTAGCACTTGATCAAGTGCATCTTTGCATCTGTTCAGGATGACTGATGCAAAAACTTTTCCAGAGACCGAGAAGAGTAAAGCTCCACGATAGTTCTAACAATGAGGTCATTTTCCTATGCTTTTGTATATGGCGAGAAATTCTGCTAAATTCCAGTCTTGTGGAAGATTTCTATCAGTCCAGCACTTGTTGCCAAAGTCCTAAAGCCATTCGTTGATTCCGTTAAGCGGCTTTAGCTTTTCGGCAGAATTGTGGTCTGGTCCACTTTCTTTGCCGTTTTTTCAGTTCAAGCTTTTCACTTCTGATAAGTGAGGCTTCTCTCTAGCGCAACAAGTTTTGACACGCTGTCTTTGAAACTCTTCAACTTCTTAGGTTTGCAGAATTTGGTTTCATGCTCTTGACGGCCTCTTGCAGTGTCGAAAAGACGTTTACAACCTGAACATACACAACTCTCGTCATCCGCGACAGCAGATGATCTGTTATTCGCCGTAGACACTAGATCAGCAACCACTAACCTCTCTTCGCTGCTTTCTGTTACGAGTTCAGCAACCGCTGAAAATTTCATTCTCAGTTTCTCAAAACCTAGCGTCTCGAACTGTCCCGCATTCTTCTTCTTGCCCACCAGCACCTCCGTGCCAATGAGTAGTCGTGATTGTTTTTCGTCCTCAATGAGACTACCAACACGGCCTTTGTGTTTTCCTGTGATAACTTCCACGTTCATATGAGCAATGGGTCAGGGTTTTTTGCATTTAACATCCATATTCTTTGTCTTCCCAGCTTTCATCTTTAGGCCAACAGCCTGGGCTAAAAACCCATTTCTGTGTATATTTGCTTTATCTTCGGAATAAGAGACTCCCAATAGGGAAACATCATCGGCGATGTCAAGATTTGCAACACAGCATCCGATTTCGATTTCTCCTAGAACTTAAACAACCAACACATAGTTTATCACAAGTCCACAGAGAATAGGCGATCACAAATCACCTAGCGAACAGCAGCTTCTTACGTCAAACATCTGACCTTTCTCGCCCTCTGACTTAATGCTGCACTTGAAGCCTTCGTAACTGTTGCTAATGACGTTCATCACTTTTTGTGGAAGCCTGTTTTGTTTCCTTATCTTGTTTGTCATCTCGCGGTCCACCGAATTGAAAGCAGCGCGGAAATGAATGAAGCCAAAACTAACATTCAATTGAAACGCCATGCATTTGTCTTGTATTTGTCTCAACGCAAACACCTGGTCAGTGTAGCTACTGCTCTTTCGGAGGCCACATTGTTCTTCTCTTAGCACTTGATCAAGTGCATGTGTCCATCTGTTCAGGATGACTGATGCAAAAACTTTTCCAGAGACCGAGAAGAGTGAAGTTCCACGATAGTTCCAACAATGGGGTCATTTTCCTATGCTTTTGTATATGGCGACAACTTCTGCTAAATTCCAGTCTTGTGGAAGATTTCCTTCAGTCCAGCAATTGTTGCCAAAGTCCCAAAGCCATTCATTGATTTCTTTAAGCAACTTTAGCATTTCGGCAGAATTGTTGTCTGGTCCACTTGCTTTGCCGTTTTTTCAGTTTAAGCTTTGCACTTCTGATACGTGAGGCTTCTCTCTAGCCCAACAAATTTTGACACGCTGTCTTTGAAACTCTTCCACTTCTTAGACTGGCAGATTTTGGTTTCATGCACTTGGCGGCCTCTTGCAGTGTCGAAAAGACGTTTACAACCTGAACATACACAACTCTCGTCATCCGCGACAGCAGACGATCTGTTATTCGCCGTAGACACTAGATGAGCAACCACTGATCTCTCTTCGCTACTTACTGTCCCGGGTTCAGCAACCGCTGAAATTTTCAATAATCTCAGTTTCTCAACGCCTAGCGTCTCGAACCAGCCCACATTTTTCTTCTTGACCACCAGCAGCTCCGTCCTCAAGAGTAGTCGTGATTGCTTTTCTTCCTCAATGAGAGTCCCAAGAACTTAAACAACCAACACATAGTTTATCTCAAGGCCAAAGAGAATAGGCGACCACACATCACCCTAGCGAACAGCAGTTTTTACGTTTAACATCTGACCTTTCTCGCTCTCTGACTTGATGCTGCACTTGAAGCCTTCGTAACTGTTGCTAATGACTTTCACATTTTTTTGTGGAACCCGTAATGTTTCCCTATCTTGTACATAATCTCGCGGTCCACCGAATTGAAAGCAGCGCGGAAATAAGTGAAGCAAAAACTGACATTCACTTGAAAGGCCATGCATTTCTCTAGTATTTGCCTCAACGCAAACAATTGGCCAGTGTAACTTCTGCCCTTTCGGAAGCCACATTTTTCTTCTCTTAGCACTTGATCAAGTATTTTTTTGCATCTCTTCAGGATGACTGATGCTAAAACTTTTCCAGAGACCGAGAAGAGTAAAGCTCCACGATAGTTCAAACAATGAGGTCATTTTCCTATGCTTTTGTATATGGCGAGAAATTCTGCTAAATTCCAGTCTTGTGGAAGATTTCTATCAGTCCAGCACTTGTTGCCAAAGTCCTAAAGCCATTCGTTGATTCCGTTAAGCGGCTTTAGCATTTCGAACATACACAACTCTCGTCATCCGCGACAGCAGATGATCTGTTATTCGCCGTAGACACTAGATCAGCAACCACTAACCTCTCTTCGCTGCTTTCTGTTACGAGTTCAGCAACCGCTGAAGCCTGTATTGTTTCCTTATCTTGCTTATCATCTCGCGGTCCACCGAATTGAAAGCACCGCGGAAATGGATGAAGCCAAAACTAACATTCATTTGAAAGGCCATGCATTTCTCTTGTATTTGCTTCAACGCAAACACTTGGTCAGTGTAGCTTCTGCTCCTTCAGAGGCCAAATTGTTCTTCTCTTAGCACTTGATCAAGTGCATCTTTGCATCTGTTCAGGATGACTGATGCTAAAACTTTTCCAGAGACTGAGAGGAGTGAAATTCTACAACAGTTCCAACAATCAGGTCATTTTCCTATGCTTTTGTATAGGGCGACAACTTCTGCTAACTTCCAGACCTAAGTCCAGCACTTGTTGACAAAGTTCCAAAACCTTTCAGCGATTCAGTTACGCGACTTTAGCAGTTCGGCAGATTTGTCGTCTGGTACAATTGCTTTGCAGTTTGTTCAGTTTAAGAACAACATTTAGAACTCTATAAAACCGAATTGGACCAAGATCTACTTCGAGACTCCCGGACGCTTCATCTATGCTCAATACAGAACTGCTGCTTGTTGTTGCAGGATTTAAAAGATGCTTAAAGTGATCGCTCCAACGTTCGAATTATTCTTCTTTTGTTTTCAGAGGCTCCCCTGTGGTTGCAACTAATTTAATTTGTTGAAAACTCTACTTCTGGTATAACTGTTTTGACTCCCAAAACACTTCTTCTGGGCCTTCTTTGTCTAAAATGTCTTGTATCGTTTCTCCTTTGTCTTTCAACCACTGTCTTTTGTCAGATCTTAACGTTTTTTTACTTCTTTGCAGCAATTAGAAAACTCTATCAACACCACCGCGCAACTATGTTTCCTCAACTGTAATTCCGCCCGTTTCCTAGTCAAAACTAGCGTTTCAACTTTAATCCAGGGTTTGTTCACAAGCTTTTCGAGAATGAGTAGTTTTGTTGCCGCTGCGTTCAGAGCCGTTTGAAAACTTACCCAAGATTGTTCAACGCCTCCAAAAATCTCGCTCTCAACAAGATATTGTTCCATTTCTGCGCAGAAGGCTTCACGCGTGACCTCATCACGCAACCTGGCAGAGCAGACATTTGGTTGTCTACGTGGCTTCTGGGTCACTACTTTGAATCGCACTTCAGCAATGACCATTTCGTGATCATCTTCCGTCTCCTTGTCCTAACCTTGTGCAAACAACTCCTGAGCCTCGAACCAAAAAGGATATGATCTAACAACTTCTTTTGCATCGGTTGGTCAGATGGGTTAAATGCATACCGGTGCACTAAGAGGTGTCGAAATCCCATTCCACCAATCAACAGGTCATGGGAGACACAAAAAGTCAACAATTTTTCTGAGTTATCAATCTCGCCCATTCCAAAGGGGCCTCGGCAAGGCACGGTGGCATCAGACTGTTGACCATGCTTCTCATTGAAGTCACCGACGAGGCAGACTCTCTTCCAATGTTTGAAACCGGATACCAAGCTGCTCACCTGATACCCAAAATTTCTCTTTCGCTAAGTATTCAGCTTCGTTTGTGGGCGCATAACACACAATCATAGTTCGTTAGCTCGGTTGTTTATGATTTAACAAAAGCTGATTGTTTTAGTCGTGTTCTTTTCTAGGGTATCAATTAATTGACTCCCGAGATACGTGTTGTCTCCATCTTTAATTGTTGACTTCAGCCAATTTACAGGCACTATATTGTAAAATTAAAACTTTTACTGAATTGCTGTTCCAATTTAAAGTGCAATTGTATGAATAAAAGATGGTTTGGTTTTGCTCCAATCTGGATTTGATTTGTTCTGGTTTGTTCTATAGTTACAGCTGACTTGTTTCCTTGTTTTCTGACGTAAAATTTAAATTCTACTTTTGTAGGTTTGATTTTGCTAGTATTTTTAGTATTTTGGTGGCCGGTGTTTGGATTTTTACAGGTTGTGGTTTAGTGACGTCACGAAACACGGCTTACAGATACCTTGAATCTTTTTTGCCTAATCAGTATTCTAGCGCATTGTCATAGTTTAATTTCTTGAGCCATTGCGCCGATACGTAGATTGGTAGTTTTTCAGTTGCTATTTTTGCTGCTTTCTAGGAGGTGAGGATGTGATTTACTTAAGTAAATTTTGACTAGTTGGTTTTCTGGTTCAACAGCTATTTGAGTTTATTGTTTTCATTTTGTTTTCTTTTCGTGTTCTATTTCATTTACGTCTTTCGTCTGAGCTTTCTCAGTTGGTTTTATTCAATAATTTTAATTGATTTTCATAACAGTTAAATTTTTATTGTTGTGAAAAGATATTACGTTCATCAGCATTTCCGACCTAATCACTAACTTTTAGTTTAGGTTTAATTTTGCTATGAGTAACGCCTTTTCTAAACTTTCAGGAGTGTTTGAATCATTACTAGGTGTCACACTGATTGTTGAAAGCTAAAATTACTACTATTTGTTCCACGCCTTTTTTAATATGATACAGTAGCAGTGATTTATATGTGATATCCAGTCACCTTTCATTCACTTACTACTGTCTGGGGTCGAAACTTTCCGTCCCAAATGATGCAGTTCAAAAATCTTACGAGGGGTAAAATCTTACATCGGGGGTAAAATGGTGTAAGAGTGAGGGGTAAAATCAAATTAAACCCACACTCTTAATTTTTTTGGCCTTTCAAGGGGAGTAAAGTGATGCAAGAGTTCAGGAGTACTGGAGAAAGTACCCTCGAACAAACACATCTTTGTTCCCCTCTTGACAGACCAAAGAGATGTAAGTGTGGGGGGATGGTTATTTCGTTTTTTGCCACCTCAATCTTACAGCATTTTGTCCCCTCTGTTGACGCTCAAAAATTCTAAGAACTTTGAGCTGCAATTTCCTTAAAAAAATCTTCACATTGCAGGCCCACTCTTACAACATTTTATCACCTCTGAAATAACTATCCTTTCACTCCTACTCTATTTTACCCCCTTGGTGGCCCAGCGCCTACATAATTTTACCCCCTCACTCTTACATCAATTCATTCCCCTTAGAAGCACTAATCTTATTTTGTATTAGCCCCCATACCTAAAGACTGCCATTCTTGAACCCAAAACCTCTGTACCCTCAGCTGAATCTCCTTAGCTTCAATCTACTTCTCCCGAGCTGGATCTCCTTCACCCGAGCATCAATGCTTGTCCAACTGTACCGGTACATATATATAAATATATTTATATATATATATATATATATATATATATATATATTTATATATATATATATAAATATATATAAGTAGATTTATATATATATATATATATATATATATATATATTTGCATATATATATATATATATATATAATATATATATATATACATATATATATATATATATATATATATATATATATATATATATATATATATATATATATAATACTTGTTAGAATTGTCCCCTCTCAATAGATTTTCCCCTCTCTCCTACGTCAAATTAGCCCTCTTGGCAGCCCGACTCTAATATCAATTTACCCAATCTGACCAAAATAACCCTTCAGTCTTACATCTTTTTACACCCTCTTAACAAATTACCGCCTCACTTTCACAACTTTTAGACCCTCTTGGCAGCCCAAACCTTTCATAATTTTTCACCCACTGAATAAACTCACCCCCCCTTTTTTACATGACTTTACCCCCTTTGAAAAAATATCCCAACACTCTTAAATCACTATACCGTCTCCGAACAAATCAATTTAGCCCCCTGGCAGCTCAAATCTCGCATCGTTTCACCCTGTCTGAATAAATTACCTCCTCACTCTTGCACTATTTTAGTCGGGGGATCGGAACTAGTCCTCAAATATCCTCCCATTGCACCTCTTACATGGCAACTTTAGTCAGGGGTAATTCCTCAAAAGTCTTCCCATTGCAGCCCATTGCAGCCAACTACTACATGGCAATTTTAGTCAAGAAGGAACTCCTCAAAAGTCCTCCCTTTGCAGGCAACTGCAGCCCACACTTAAACGGAAATTTTAGTCATGCGGTAATTCCTCAAAAGTTCTCCCCTTTCAGCCCGTTGCAGCCCACTTTCAAATGGCAATTTTTGTCAGGGGGTAATTCCTAAAAATCCTCCTTCGCATTGCAGCCTATTGCAGCCCACTCTTTTATGGCAATTTTAGTCAGGAGGTAATTCCTAAAAAGTCCTCCCATTGCAGCTCAACTCTTACATCATTTTATCCCCTCAGACCAAATTACCCCTCACTCTTACATCAATTTGCCCCCATAGACAAATCACCCCCTCCCCCCATTCTCACAACAAAATGGGAGGATTTTAGGTAGGACATTCGACCCGGGGCAGCCAGAACTACGACAAGTGATTTTTTTAGATGAACTTCACCCGCTGGACATTAAAATTTGTCTGACAATTGACTAGTCTCCAGAACAATATGAAAGAGAAGCAAGGGATGCAGGTGTTAAAGTTACTAACCTGGGTCCTAGTAGAGTCTAAAAAATGTTATCCATGTTATTGAAAGTGGCGGTAGCTGTCGGAAGGAGTCTTCCACAGAAAAAAAGTCTTTGTCATTTGGTCTCAAAAGCTCATTGGTTTAGAAGACTATAGAAAATTCCCTGGAAAATTCGAGTCACTCAGTGGTAAAGGGCATTGAGAATTTAAAAATCGAGACCTGTGACAAGTATTCAGTGCAATTTCCCTCAGAAATCTGTAACACATCGCGACACATATTAGATCCATACATACAAGGTTCAATGCCCTGGATTTCAACTGTGATATCAAGCATGAAACCATTCGGATTAGTAATAACCCACACACTCTTGGTATTAGCTTCGTAACTCTCGTGCCACCTCCAGTCAATTTTTGCAGGGTAGAATTCTGCTTCGAAGTTGCCAACAAAAATAATCTGTGGATCGCAGCCTGATTCAGCTTCTGTCTCATCTATATCATTCGCACACTCTGCAATATCATCGCATTGTTTAGCACATATAATATGAGAGGAATTTTGTGCACTTCTGCATTCAATATAAGGCGAAACACAAAGTTGAGATTGTTCAAAATTGCTTGTTGGTTTTTCCTCCTGTGGTCGAAGACTAGCACACTCCGTAAGGTTAAATTTTTCATCACTTTTGTCTCCACAATGGAACTTTCCATCGCATATCCATTCGGGTGGTATGCAGTCCCTACTCTTTTTGCACTGGTGGTATCCTAGAATTATGATAAACACTTTTTGATACATATGAGTTTGCGATACATAGAAAACATAAATTCTTGCTCACTTTTCATGCAGGTCCGCCGCTGGATGTCTAGCTGCAGCTTTTTTCTCTAAATTGAGCCTGTTTCGATTGCGTTAATCAAATTGGGTAATGCGTTAACAGCTGCCGAGGGCATACAATTTGACCACTTCTCTCAAAAGTAGAGTTATTCAGTGCTTACCGCTAGTTAGTGTAAAGTTTGTTCGATTTTAAACGACGCTGAGTTTAAACAAAAAATGTATTGCCTGACAGCGGTTGTTTCGAGCGGGTTATCTTACCACCAGTGTTTAATAGACACTCTCAAGGTGTCTTGAAAAATTAATTGTAAATTTGAATTTTATGATTGAAGATGAACACAAACTTACCAACAGGGCATTGCTTTGTATCCTCGTTGTCGGAGTCCAGATCACTTTTAAGGTTCTGGGCTTTGAAGTCCACCAAAGTTGTAATATACTTATCCAAAATTACAAGATCATAAAATTTTTTAAGTCTTCCGATCAGCGACTTCCTGACAGGGTTCTCATTGCAAACTGTCACAGCTGGGAAAGGTAATTGGGATCTAGTTTCTACAATCAAACTCATGCTTGTTGGGTATTTGAAATATTTGTCAACAAGATTGGCAAAGGAAAAAGAAAAGAAAAGAAACAATCCCAAATAAATTACTATCCAGAATATTCGAACTCTTTTTCGAGTACTGCCAACTTGAGGAACTGCAGCATCTCTTAAACGAGAAAGAGATCTTTTCATAATTCGTTCGGATGTTTTCACATCTTCTTCTTGGTCAGTTGTAATTGAAATTTCTTCATTTTCATCAACTTCCGCTAACCCTATTCCAAATTTGGTATCAGTGATTGAGCGACTTGCAGTTTGACGACGCAGAGCTCTTTTCCTTTTACAGTTGCAGCAATCATGATGTCTGTTAGGATAATGTTTTCCATAGGTACTCATAGTGACGCAAGTTATTATACCACTGCACAGCAAGTTACCACTGAAGCTAAAGAAGCTTATTTAATCAAAATTGTGCTTATCAGAAGCAAAGTAAAGCAAAGAAGTATTATTGTCGACTGACGCGTCTAAACTGTTTGTAAGTCGGATAAAGAAGAGTTTTTCCTTGAGATCAAAACTCTCATTTTGTGACATCGTTGTGTTGATTGTCTAAAGATTATCCGTTAGATGAGTTGGGCATGCATTCGAATATTCAACATTTGTCCATTAAATATATAGCATATAATTTTACTTCACTTGTTCTTGCCAATATTTAAAAATGCGAAAACCAGCACCAGCTCTAAAATGACACAGGCTTCTAATCAAAACTTCAGTATTCCATTATCAAATTTTTCATGTAAAGTTATAGCCAGATTCCCGGGTTGCTCATAATACAAAATTCTTAGTACTCATACTAGGTCATATATGATTCCTAGTAATCATACTAGGTCATATATAATTTGTATGAACTCTTGGTAGTCATGAAAGGGGTCATATATGATTTCCTGAAATCATAGAGGAATCATATAAACAATTTTTAAGCTAAAATTTGTTTAAACGTCATTTTCTATCGAAATTGAAAGTATTTCTTGCAAATCATACAAGGTCATATATAACACATAAAACATTGACTGGTGCCACAAATTCTCGTATAATGTAGTCAGAGGACATATTAAATTATTGTATCGGATGTGCACTCCCCCATTTGATTCATTGTGTGCGCTAAAAAGAATAAACTCTGCACTTTGAACAATTTCACAAAACGATTTTGAGGATATAAGCAAATTTTTGTTTATGTTTCTTATAAATAAGGTTTTATAGCTAATAGCTGGCTTCAGAGAGTATCAATTTATTAGTTATATATTTGGACATACTCTTTTATTTTGTGCCCATCTTTGCAAATTATATTGCACCTTAGGTTTTTTTGGCGGATCACAAAGTGATGCTGGGGAGTCACATAGTTGATGTCTTACCGAAAAATATGAATTAAAAAAGATTTATGAAAGATATATGTATGATCCTTGGTAATCATACTAAGGTCATTTATAATTTCTTGGTGGTCATGTATGATTTCCCAGTAATCATACAAGGATCGTACTCATCTCTTTAGCCCAAACCCTCCTCTCCCCTCCCCAAACTGTTCCTATATCCCAGGTTAAAACCTTGATTTCTCAAAAGAATCATTCAACGTAATAAATGATCATAGAGCTTTACTTTCAATAATGAGAGAAAATAGAGCTAACAAATCCTACAATAGTCGTCTAACACGTTGGGTAGATAGACTACTACCTTTTGATTTCGCGATCGATCATCTACCTGGTTCAAAAATGGGACTTTTTGACTATATATCTCGCGACCCACAACAAAAAGCTGTTAATATATCTGCATATGACGAACAACTCACAGATGCTAAATTGGACGTGATTAAGCGAGGTGCGAAACGCTTCTTATTGAAAGCAGCGAATTACATCGATTTTGCGCGAAATTTACTTCTAAAACAAGCCTCAAATACCCCAAATTTCATTAACAAATTAGGCAGTGAGTTCGCACCGCGAAATCCAGAATATTCTGCGGTTACGGAAAATGATAACACATTTAGCAAATTAGAACCAAATAACTCAAATTCTAATCTCCAAATCGAGACATCCAACATTCCACACTCGCTATTTGCCTTGAGTCGTTCTACAAATCAGTTGCCCAATAATTTGAATAATTTTCAAAGAATCGCATACAAACTTCAAAACGTACTCATGATGTCCAACTCTGACGACGAAAACCTAATGCAAGTAAAGCAGTCAACACCCTCAAAGGTCAGATTCGCGGACGAGGCAGGTCCATCCACGGCTCCCGCAGTACAAGCAACACCCTCAACACCCAACGCCGATACCACAACGGTCACGTCTCCCTCTACTGATGATCTGTACACAGATGCCTTCAATTTAGCGCTATCTAAAAATTTTTTCAAGCACTCTAATGTCCAGCCTGACGACCAAGGATGCCATCTTTAAGGAAATAAGAGACTGCATCATGACGGAAACGGAAGATAGATACAAGCAGATTTCGCCATACATTCATACGTTCTGGAAGGACATGCACGTCAAGAATGGATGCGTGTGCATCGATGACAGGATAGCCATACCACATTCGATCAAAAAAGCTTACGTGGAGGCAATTCACGCAACACACCCAGACAGCTGGGAAATGATAGACATGGCGCCCAATGCATGGTGGCCATACATGCATCGGGACATAACATCAAAAACAGCAAAATGCAATCCCTTTGTCAAAATCGGTAAAAATTTAAAGTCTATTATTCCTGCAAATAAATGGGCACCTTTAAAATTATGCAAAGTACCAAATGAAGAAGTTCAATTTGACTTTGGCGGACACATTTATAAAGAAAAAAATCAAACAGTTTACTTCCCTGCATGTATAGACCGATTTTCTAAATTTCCGACAGCGGAGGTATTTGATAGAGCTAACACAGACAACATTTCAAAATTTGTTCAAGAATATATTGTGATACGCGGAATACCACGTTCAATTAGATTAGACCAAGCGCTATGCCAATCTGGTAATCAAATTAAAACATTTTGTAATCAAAATAATATACAATTAATTGAAGCTCCAATACACGATCACAGAGCAATTGGACTCGTTGAAAGGCTAATTCAAACAATCAAGAATCGCTCAGCTTGTATTAAAACGGCAGCGCAAAAGCAGTTTAACTTAAAATCATCGATAGATTCTATAATTTACCAGTACGTATATGTCGACAAAATACAATAAATATATCATCATTTGAAGCACAGTTCTGCAGAAAAGGCAATACTCCGTTAAGTAATATTTCAACGGAACCTGATCCTAATAGCCTCAGGTATAAACGTATTTTGAACAAATATTTAGATTTGGAGACAGTCTGTTGGGAGGAACTAATTTCTGAAGAAAATTGGGATGTAGACGCCAGAAGCGACACAGAACTGGAACACAACAGGGACAAACTGAGCAAAGATGCAACCCAGAGAAAGAACGCCGACCCAGAGAAGGAGTCTAGACTGATAATTCGTCCTGATGTTGGTCTACCAGTGCAACGGACTGAAACATCTTTATCAGTCAAATTAGTCAAATTAGCCAAGAAAAAACCGAGGACTAAAAGATCCAAGAAAAGTCTTGATGGACTTTACGAGGTCTTGGCACCTGGTTCCTCAGTAGTCAAGACGGATTCATATACTTCTGTTATCAAAGAACCGGGTAAAAAGAAGTCACGATCCGCAACTCTGATTTGGCGAAATTTGGGACTAAAGCAGATCGCCAAACGGATCTCCAAATTTACGCAAATAGGAGACCAAAAGTACCCTCCGGGAAAAAAACGGAAGAATTAATAAACCAACATGCGAAAGAGGCAAGGAAGAAGTTAGAGCGAAATAAGAGAATGAAACATCGAAAGGTCGCCGATGATGCCAGTGCTGTATCATCCATTCATTCTAATCTTACGGGAGCACTGAGAGTGATAATGCCAACAAGACCCAAAAGAACAGTCGTACTAGCACCGCCACAGCCACCCTCAAGGATTTCGCGCCGCCAATGGAGCTCCCATTGACATCAATTGTAATTGCGGAGCCACCTTCAAGACCAAAAAGGAAAGCCGCTACCAAAGCATCTGCAGCAATACAGCCATTAAAAAAAAAGATCTTCTCCATCAATCACGGAACCGGACGAATATTTAGCGTCTATTCAAACAAGCCCTCCAAGAACTTCCTCGTCTACAGCACCTTCACGAAATATAAAAAGGCAGCTTATTAAACAAATTCAAATCAAAAATAAGTCGATTGTATCTTTAATCAAGAGAGTCGCAGCTCAGAGCCAAGATGTGGAAACCGACTATACAGTAGGACAATGTTCCCTTGTACAGATGTTTCCGACCCAGTATTATATCTCACCAAACCACAAGGGACCAGAAACGTCCATGACAGTCGGCGAAGCTGAGAGACTATATGAAGGTGATTCAGAATAAAACTTGCAAAAATATTGAAGTATTACTTATATTAATCAGTAAATATGTTATTAATTTTCTGATAAACCACTTCGTCGTTTATTTTCGTCAAGGGGGAAATGTGGTATAGTATGACATTGTATTAAAAAGGGTCTATTGATTTGTGTACACCAAATCTGTTTAATTTTAAGTTTTTTTAATTTAGTTCATTTTGTTTTCATCTAGTTCAAATTTCCATTGTCAATTTCCTGTTTGAAGATCAAATCTTTATATTTCACGTTTATTTAATTTGTTTACAAAATTTGTCTGAAAATCCTGTCTGTTCATGTAATCTTTTGATTTGAGTTGCCGCGTTTGGAGATATTTTGTTGTGATCAGATTGTTGATTAAATTTAGTTAATTTTGATTTCCTCATTCTGCTCAATTCGTAATTCAAGTTTAGTTGCCTCTCTTTATTCTCAAGTCCGCTCCGCCAAACACTCAATTGTATTCAAACAACTTATAGTTGTAATCCGCTAAGCGAAATACAAATCTATAAACTATAGCTACAATCGTTCCGCCACTTGCAAGTGTACTTAGCACCCAGAAACACGAATTCTCATATTTCAAATTTAATAGCGAATTCACTCCGCAAAATAGCATATAATTGAGAACCAAAAATCCTGTGTTTTTGCACCGCTGTTTCACTTCGAATACAGTAACGAAATCTGTATGAGTGGAGAATAATAGATTTCCAACTGCAAAGCTTTCGTTCTGAAAAACTTTAGATGATAGTGAAATTACGTTTTAAGTAAATTCAATGAAAAGAACAGCTTTAAATGGACGCCATAGCAGGGAGATATATTACTTCAGCTGTTCCAATTGCCATCGATCTGTTATATGACGGCAAATAATGTTAAAAAGTACAAATTGTCATGAAGCCTGATGCGTTTTTTTCTAGATTGGCTTACACGATATGTGGAACGAAAGGAAGCGCGAGCCTGTGAAAAAATATGAAGAAAATGAATAACAATGATGAGTGTGACTTGGACTTCCGATTTGATTATATAAATATGTTAAGAGCAAGAGAACTAATCATGTGTACAAATTAGATTAAGTACAGTTTAGACGACAAAATATTATGCTTACGTAGAGTGTAGAATGTGAGACCCATTATTATAGGGCTGTAATGTTGGAGAACAATTAGTTATCAATTAAATCGAAGCAGATACAGTTTTCAAAGCGACCAGGTTATAAGCTGACCACACGGGTCGAGGTGTTACCGCAATTCAATGCAAAGTTATGTAAGATAAGCGAAGAATGTGGTGAAGTTACATAAATCAGGCGGTGAATGAGGTGAAAGAAAAGCTTTATTGCCTGGTAGCGGTGAAATTATATAATTTCACCTTTGAATTTATCGGTGAAATTACATAAATTCCTTGCTTAAATTAGTGGTAACTTACATAATTTCACCGCTTAGAAAAAAGTGTTAAAATTGTGTGAGATCAGCAGTGAATGCAATCAAATTACACAAATTCACCGCTCAACTTAGTGGTGAAATAATATAAATTCATCGCTTAGAAAATGCATCGAGTTGTCTTTTGTTCAACACAGTCAAGATATATTTATTAAAAGACGCATTTTTAAAGCGGTGAATTTATGTAAATTCACCACTAGAGTAACTGGTGAACTTATAGAAAAAAATCACCACATTTCACCGCTAATCTTACAAAAGTTCAACGCGTATGTTTTACAAAAAGTAGAGTGAATTTGATTTAAATTCAAAACAAATATATTAGATTTCAGAGAGAAGTGATGCAATGGTAGAAACAGTGGTCGACATGTAAGAGGTGATAGGTTCAAATCCCTGCAAGGACGGGAACTTGTAGTAATCGGTGAAATGTGGAGACTTTTTGTAAGTTAATCGCTTACTCTAGCGGTGAACTCACAAAATTTCACCGCATTTCACAACAAATTTTTGTACAAAATTTGCGGTGAAAAAACCAACTTCTTACCGCTCGACTTACATATTTTTCCATTTTTTTTCTCGACCCGGGTACAAGTCCAGTTACGACAGATTTATGCAGCCAGTATCCATAGTTTTCATGAAAAGGTTACCGGTCTTTTTTTTCGGCTTAAATATGACTTAATTTTTTCCACGAGTAAGCACTGGTAAACGTGGGCACAGTTTGTACGTTAAGGCTAGCCTTGCATAAAATCAAATAGAGTATAAGACTGACTACCCTAAGGTTAGAATTTTTGCTCAGTTTGTTTCTCCATTATCCGCAGAACAAATTTGACTTCTTTTCTCTTATCTATTTACAAGGGGTATTTTCTACAAGTACTTTCTTGATAACATTATAAGAAGCCGAAGCGTAATGGCTAATGAATTCTTCTGCAAAATTTCTAATAGCTGAGAAACTAGTTTAACTAAATATTTTGAGATTAATTTTTGCTTAAAGCTCACTGATGTTAAATCTTATTCATTCAGTTATTCCTTAGAAAAACTTTACTTATGCAATATTTAGCTGTATTTTTTGAATTCTTCCCTTTTCCAATCTTGGCCCAAATTCTTGGAGTTAAAAAATGAGATATCAACACTGAAACCATTCAGGAGCCGTTTAATATCGAATATTTACAGAAAAGAAAGTTTTGTGCTTTCTTTTGTTGAATTAGCTACATACCTGGTCGATGTTTTTGGGTAAATATTTGTAAGAATTGCGGTGATTGCGGTGAATGCAATGACAAAATCTCTCACCGCATTTCATCGCATTACATACAAAAGTTCACCGCAAAATTCATCGCATTTCTTAGAAAATTTCACCGTATCAATTTTTTGTAGAAAATTAATGTAAGAAATGCGGTGAATGCGGTGAATGCTGCGAAAAAAACTAATTCACCGCATTCAGCCGCCTTCTTACAAAAATTCACCGCATTTACAGAAATTGTTTACTGATTCTGATTTGAATTCTCAAGAAATCTAAGCACTACGTGACAATTGGCTTAGAGGTGGAATAAGAAATATAGGTCATCAAGGAGGTAAGAGGTTCGGACACGGGAAAGGAATATTCTCTTTTTGTAAGATTACTGAAAACACGGTGAAAATAAATAATTCACCGCGATGCACAGCATTCACCGCAATAATGCAGGAAAAACGAGATGAAGATTGTTTTTTTTCACCGCATTTCACAGGCAATTCTTACGAAAATTCAACATCAAACCTCGATCCGAGATCCCAGTATTAGACCTATACATATGAAAAAACCAAGCTTGATCAAGAAGTAGTATGATGAGTCCATGTTCTACTCAAACTATTCATGCTCGACGTTTGTTCACTTTTATTGGTGAGCTCGATTTTTGCTCGATCCAATCTTTAGCTCTTGTTTTTGCCCAGATCCAAGTTTGCTGTTTGACTATAGGTGCAACTCCAATTTGGTGCTTAACTTGATCTCGACGATCAAGCCGGACCGAACTAGACGCACTTTTAAAGTTTGGAAAACTTACTAAGGCTATACTACGGCACCAAATACATCTTAAAAACAATACTAAGTCTTGTCAAGTTCGCTACGGCCGTACTAAGATTTATGACTATTTCGAGGAAACCTTTTTTGACAATCGGTTGTTTTTTCAGAACAATTTATTGTTTGAAAGCAATAACTTTTAAATCATACAAAATTTTTTTTCGGCCTTAAACGGCGCCGAACTAAGTTTTGTAATTTTTCAGTGGTGAGAAAAATTAAAGCCAGTACCAGAAAATGATAAAAATTGTGTGTATGAAATACGCGTTTCAAACTATAGAAATTGGTAATGATATTATTTTTTTAACGTTCACGTAGAGAACTTGTTATAGCCTTAAACGGTGCCGTACAAAGTTTTGTAAGTTTCTTACGGCACCGTGTAAGTCTTAGTATGATTTCAAATTTCATCTAAGTTGATCGACCTGGGCTACTCAATGAGTATAGTTTTCCAACAAGTTAATGAGGAAAGAATATAAAAACTATGAAAAATAGCTTTCAAAAGTTCCTTTATTGGGCACTCAAATTATAACAAAATACATTCGAAAATCATTATATTAAAACCATGATAGTATCTAGTTTCATTAAAATAAAGACACCTGCTATGCGACAAACAATTTATCTTGAGAATATAATTTTTGCTTGACACGAAAAGATTGTCGTGGAAAAAACCATTAAGACCAAGGACGCTGGATTGTGTTCTTATAGTCAGTTTTGAAACAGATTACTAGTAATGGGCGATGTCTAGAACTGGGATGCCGTTCTTATGGTTACAATCGCCATTTATCAGTCAAAAGATGGTGATAAGATTTCATCTGAACTCACTTATCAGAGAATAAATCTTCTCAAAACTTTTCAACTTGATCTGTCTTCATTTTAACGAATGATTATTTGTGAAATATAACATAAGACGTGTATCTATAACTCTTTCGTTATGAGTACGTACGGAAAACACTACCCAAACAGACGATGTGACTGCAATTGCAGAAAAACTTTAAGTCGACAAGGAGCCAGTCGCAGTATAACAACTAAATTTGGAATCGATGTGACAGAAAAGTGCGACGAAAAGAATCAGTCAAAAAACTCTCAAATAACATCACGAGAAATTCTGGATAAGTCTTTGGATCGCTTAAGAGACTCAATTATTCCTCAAGTTGGTAGTTCACGCAAAAGTGTCCGTATTTTATGGGTTGTTATTTATTTAGGGTTGTTTGTCTTCTTTTCTTACTCGTTTAAAAACCTCGTAAGTAAATACACGAGTTATCCAACCCGTATGGACCTAATTGTTGAAACCAGTTCACAGCTGGTTTTTCCAGCAGTTACTGTGTGCAACGAAAATCCAGTTCGAAAGTCCATGATCAAACGACTTCAAAAGTTCTCAGAGCTAGTTGTGCTAGAAAATTATGTTACGACAATGGTGGGTAGTAATGCACAACAAATCAACAGCGATCATCAAACAGAGAAGGAAATTGTCTGTCCTGAGGGTTTGTATATAATTGGTACAGAATAATAACACAGTTGCAGCCATATGCAAAGCAAAAACTCTTTTAGATTTCAATACCCCTTAGTAAAACTTAGATAAGTTCTAAATGTAATGGAAGGGAACAAACCAAGGATTTTAAATCTCAATTTATATAACAACCACTATTCATTTGCTCAAATTTAACAGAGATTAATACACAAAACTATTAATAAATTCAAACCTGAGGAAGGTCTGAAAGGTCTGTTGCGGACAACTTTGCCTAAATGGCAGAATTTTCGTCAGTGTGTCTTGCCATGGAAACTATAGGGTCTTACTATGGTTTTACTATACTTGTTT